>NW_009721278.1:0-23553 GCF_000703405.1 Apaloderma vittatum
TATATATATATAAATATGCACGCACTTACTGTGTTGGGTACTAAGCTGTAAGCAGAGATAGTAAAACGACCACTGAGCAAGGCAATGCTGTCAAGTCAGTCAAACAATACAAGATGAAACATATAACTAGTTTTGTTTGCCTTTAGCTCTGTTACAACCTAACATACACAAATTGCTTCCACCTGAAGTTATCTCCTGTCCAGCAGGTATAAATTGTCAGATTTCTTTTGATGCTAGCAAAGAAATGAGTCCTAGATGACGATAATAAGAATCTTTACAAATATAGTTAGGTATCGCTACACACATAAGAAGCAGTGTGAGGAGAAAAAAAATATAATTTCAGATTATTGAGTAATTTTGTCATGAAATAGTAAATTTGGCACAAAAATAAATGGAGTGTCATTATTAATGAGGAATTCAATCCATTTTCACTTACTAATATCTGTAATAATTTACTAATTGAACTGAGGAAAAAGTAATACATGAGACAATACACAGATATACAACAATGTTGTATCATATATCTGCTGTAACTTCTTCTACAATATTATGTGAGTACAAAGGGAAGAGAAATAATACAAGAGTGAGAGGTGGTCCAGTTGAGCTATAGTAAATTGAGAAATTTGATAACAATTCTCTCATGATTAAAGTTCAAAGCTTAAATATTCTTTAATATATATAAATTTTTTTTTATCTTTCTAGGGATTGAATGTAGAGTCAAGTCATGGAGCATCATTTTATTCAAAAGTAAATGCTGGAAGGAAAGAAATAATTAACATTTTGTAGTATAACATAGCATAATTTATAACACACTATCTATATTATATAGAAACAAAAAATGTAAGTACTCAAGTTGGATTAGATGACCTTTAAAGGTCCCTTCCAGCCCAACACATTCTGTGATTCTAACTTGTGAAGCTGAAGTGACACATGTCAGTACCACATATTCTCCAGAGGCCTCATCTTTTGGTCTCTGATTGACCTCATTTATCCTCTTCTTTCATGCTTGCTCAGGCTGAAAAGGACCTTGTGAAAACTCTAGTTCAACCTCAAGCTTAAAGCACGGTCGGATCTGAGGTGAGATCAAATTACTCAGGGCTTTGTCCATTTTGGTTATGGATGAAGAATGGAGTATCCAAGTTTGGAGCCTAAGCAGCCTCCTTGGACAGCCTGAAATCTCACTGACTTTGCACGTCCTTCGTCTTTCTCTCAGAATTCACCATGACAGCCTAAAAAAATATAATAAATTGTTTTTTCTCTATATGGCTCAGAAGTGGTGTCATGTATGTAGCTAGAGAAGTCATAATTGTGTTTCATAACATTAGAGGGGTAAGACGATTACGACACTGCATCAATTCACCCAATATTAACAAAGCTGAAGACAGAATTTTTCTTAGCCAGCTTTAGATATTTTTATCTGAGGTTATTATCTAACTTTTCTTTATACCTTTAATAGAAAGACCATGGCATGAATAATCTTTCATTCATCTACTGTAGATGACTAAAACAGGTCAGTCTGATTGTCACAGAACTCCATTGTCTATAAAGCAAATTTAGATGATTGCCTCAGAGGGAAATGTAGATATTGTGGATATTTTCCACTTATTTAGATGATTTCTATCTCCTATGTGTGGAGTAATCTAGTTCTTTAGAATCCCTTTATAGCTGCAGAAAGAACTATGGTGTGAATCCTTTCCGCTCCAAGACAGTTTCCACAGAAAGATATATTGCTCTCTGAAAGTCTCTTCCTTTTATATCAATTATAAAAGGATTTGAGGTGTCTAATTTATATTGACCTCTTACATGAATGATTTTTAATTCTAATTTTGATCTGGAAAAAGAGTAGTTAAACATGTATCACTAGTAAACATGTATCACTACTTCACCCTTGTATCTGATTGCCCAAATTTGGATGTCTTATATGAGAAAAGAGAGTTTTACTGTAGTCTACTGTTTTGTGGATATTTTGTAAAAATATGAATTGTGCAAAAATTTTTCTTCTGTATTTTTTCTATCTTGAAGAAAGGTGTATAACAGTCTAAAATACAAAATGTAATTTGAAGATGTGCTACTGCAAGGAAAGAAATAAGTACTTTTATTTTTCAGTGTCAACAGTAGAAAGTAGTTAAACTTTCGGTAAAGTAATCTCACAGTGGCTTCCAGAGAATACAATGGTCACAGATATTTCAATTTATATTTTACTTGAAAATTGTTACGAAACTTATTCAATGTTCAACTAAAATTTGTGACCTTTGCTTAGTAACAAACTTCATAACTGTTGCAGATATGATACGAAATTCCTTCTCCAGAAAATCTCCCGAAGACAGGTCAAGGTTACTCTTGTTTTGCCAGTCACTACATTTCTTGCAATACGCTTGCATACTTTTTGTATCATAATTTGGTACTGTTTCTCTGTGGTTAAAACCAAATATGTAGTTATTACTTCCTTAAGTTCCTTTTTGTTTCCGAAGTTCTCATACAATTGGAAGAGTTTCGGAAGCGGATTTTTGAAAATATTTTTCATTTAATGTTTCAGCATGACATTGCTGTGCAATTTGCCTGTTAAAGTAATTAAGATGTCAACGGAGTATGATTATTTTAACAAGTGATTGATGATAGCTTGTAGACAGCTTCAAGATTAGTGAAGATAAAGACTACTACTTGTCAACTGGCCATGGCATGAACTTAAAATTAAGCAAGTACTATGGAAAAACTAACAGATTTTGGCTAAACTAGTGACAGAAGGAATATAACACAATGTGAGTTTAATTTGTTGTAAATTTGTTGCAGTGTTCATGAGGAAGATTTGAGCCTAAATTATGAAGATACTGTTGTAGCTGTGAAAGTGGAGAACCACTTAAAGGGATATGTGAGTCACTTGGTGACTTGTGTTTTCCGTCACCTCTCAAAATACATCTGCTTGAGTGGTACCTTCATAGGTGTGACATACGTCTTACATGTGAAAACCAGATCCTTTAAATCTTGATTACACCAAGTAACAGAAGAGCAAATGCTCTGAGATCCCAGATTTCCTTAACGTAAGGATCCTTTTGTTTAGCAAAGAAAAAAAAAAGATGCAATTTAAAATGTCTGTAATACAGGGGTTGTATCGTATATTTCTTATTGTAAAAAAATCTACATTGTTGTAATTTCAGTCCTCTGAGCTAAGAGCTTGACAGTACTATGCACCATTGGTGGATATGGAGCAATCCAGAAACTCTGTTATCTCCTCAAGCATCTCCTATCTTTTCTGAAGAACTTTTAGTTTGGTAGTACTTTACTATACTGAAAGAAAGATGATATATACATTTTATCCAACCGATGAGAAAGAATAAAAACTTACATATGCAATCAGCTGTCTAGTAACTACCATTAAGCTGCCCTGATTCAATCATTAAGCCACATCTTTATATAACAAGGGTAGTAATTGGAAATTTCAAAATCTTAGAGATTTTCTTTGAAATACGTAGTCCTTGAATACTTTAGGTCCCTATCTAAAGTGTAAAGGACAAGAATCAAAAAAGTATGAATATAGAATTATGGTCAATTATACATTTATTGAAAATATAGGAAAGTATGTATTCTTTGTAGTAGTATAAGGACATTGACTGACATTTTTTTCTTTTTGGTTTTTTGGGTTTTTTTGAAATTGAGTGCCAATTCCTCTGAGGGAAACAAGGTAGTTCAAAATAGCATTTAACGAGCAAGTAAATAAACAGAACTACTTCCTTGCTTCATGTGGAAATTAGTCTATTAGATATGCAGGCAACATGATTTCCATGGTTACAAATGACCCGTTAATCTCTTAAATTATCCAGTCATCACAAACAACCAGCCTTCTAAGTAATTATGGTAAAATGCAGAACTGATGTTGTCAGTATTTTCAAAGTGAAAATCTCCCAAAGAGAGTTTTTTATCTGATAAGAAGTTACTCCACTATTTCAGCATAGGTTCATCACTAGCTTTCTCTGAAATAACTTAGCCTGAATATTTTTTTAAAATAAGATTATTTTATCTATCATGCTAGTATCATAGTTATGAAGAACAGTAACCTTTTGGTGGGGAAGGGGTCTGTTTTCTTTCACAGAGTGAAAAATCATTTAATACACATTTCTCTAAGTGCTTCTTGGCACAAGGACACAATGTAGGTTTGCCTGATGCACTTCTATTTCTGACACTTGATACAACCGACAGTCACAGTTTTCCATGAAGTAAATTAATTCTGTTTACTTATGTTAAATTCAATTAATCTAACTGAAGGAAAACAAAACAAAGCAAAAAAAAAAATCAATGGCCTTTGAATAATCACTGTTCATCACATAGCAGATGTCTAAATATGCTTTCAGAAATTTCCTCAGAATTTTCTAAATCTAATGTAAATCTAAACCTGTTCTGAAATAACAACAGAAAAAGGTCTTTATGATCTCCTACATGAAATACATGCATATGTGCAATAACTGCTGTGAAATGCCTCTTTCATCATCATCATCATCACAGTTTTAACAAAGTGGTAACTCTGCTTTGGTATCTTGACCTAAAGACAGCAAGCAAAACATTTTGCTGATGACTGATTCCTTGTATACTACTTTTCACTCTAATTGATCCCAAATGCTCATCAAGGTCAATCCTCCTGTAATGTCTGCACTATAAACCACTGGAACTCTATTAGCTTTATCTTTCATCTCTTGGGGTCTCTAGTCAGCAAACAGTTGTAGACTTCAGATAATTTATCAACATTGCCAACTTCCATAACTTTACCACAGCCTTGTAATATTTCACATGTTTTTAGAGCCTCAGTAGCTTCTAGTCTTTGTTGTATGAGAAACTTTGCTTTCATTTAAGGAAAATGTTGTGGACAGAAAATAAGTTTGTATCATTTAGGAATGAAAAGAGATGATTTGGTCCTGCTTTAAGCTTGAGTTCCAAATCTGCAGGAAAGTCAAAGGAAACTAAAATGGTTTACAAGGTAAAATTCCCGTGTCCTGTCTCCAATGCTGAAGTATTACTATTCCTTTTATGTGAATACCAATGACTTAAAATAATGATAGGATTCTCTTTTGACTCGGTTGTCTAGGCTTCATTTAAATCTCTTTGGTTTGCCCCATTTAATATCTGAGGTCTATTTTTTTATCAATATCAGGCATATGAGCATTGACATCTTTATCTCACATTTTATAACATGGTCCTTCCTTTTGCCAGCCTTTATACCCCTCATCTTTCACTTTACCATTTTGAAGTGTTTTAAATGAAAGTATCCTCTTTCCAATTCTTACTTGGACAATATTACCTTTCGTGTGAATTTTTTCACTATATTCTTCTGTAGTGATTTGACCCTGCCTGGTGGCCACGGGCCCACACAGCTGCTATATCACCCCCCCTTCTCTGCTAGACAGGGGAAGAAAATATTAAGAAGGGTCCATGGTTTGAGATAAGGACAGGAAGATCACCCACATCTACCATCCTGGGCAAAACAGACTCAATTTTTGGGAAATTGTTTAAATTTATTAAAGAATAAATCAGAGAAGAGTGGTGAGAAATAAAAACAGATCTTAGAAAAAGTAACACCTTCCCCCCATCCTTCCATTCTTCCTAGGCAAAACACCAATCCCAGTTTATCCACCTTCTGAGCGGTGCAAGGAATGGGGGTTGCAGTCAGTTCATCCAATGCCATTTCCACTGCTGCTTCTTCCTCTGGGGGAGGATTCCTCAATCTTTCCTTGAGCCACTGTGGGGTACCTCTCATGGGAGACAATCTTCACACACCTTTCTCCAGCATGAGTCTTCTTATGAGGGGCAATTCATCACAAACTGCCACAACATGAGTCTCTCCATGGGGTGCAGTCCTTCAGGGGGAAACTGCTCCAGCACGAGTCCCCTGTGGCATTACAGAAGTCCTGCAGTCAGCCTGCTCTGGTGTGGGCTTCCCTCTCTTCCACAGGCTACAGGCTCTGTCAGCAACCTGCTCCAGTGTGGGCTTCCCATGGAGTCACAGACCCCTTCAGGCATCCACCTGCTCCAGTGTGGAGCCCTCCATGGGCTACAAGTGGGCACCTACACTCCATCACACCCATGGGTCGTGGGGGGACAGCCTGCTTCACTATGGTCTTCACCATAGCCAGGGGGACTATCTGCTCTGGTGTCTGGAACACATCCTTCCCCCTCCTTCTTCACTGACATCAGTGTCTTCACATATTCTCACTCCTCTCTCTCTCTGCCAGCTGTTGTGTGGTGCAGATTTTTTTGCCCAGTTTCCTAAATATGTTTTCACAGAAGCATCCCTATCCAATCAGTACTGATAGGCTCAGCCCTGGCCAGGGGCAGGTCTGTCTTTGGAGCCAGATGACATTGGCTCTATCAGCAAAAGCTTCTAGCAGCTTCTTGAGAAGTCACCTCTACAGACCCCCGCCACCGAAATTCATCCAGGCAAATCCAATATATCTTGTCAAACCCTATTTTGTTGGATTTTTTTGAAGCAGAGTCACTTTTCTCCAGAATGTTGTTTTATTGATTTAGCCTTCTATCACTGTTTTTGCCATCAACCTTCATGAAGCATACTTTTCGGTGCATTCACCAAAATGATGGAAAAAATAATTGCAAACAAAATCATGCTGCATTATATGGCTCCTGTTCTAATTGTAGAAGTCATTGTTGATGAGATGATCCAAAATTTGCTGTGTGGTGATTCCTAGAGCAACACTGTTTTCATCTTTCAGAGAAATATATATCATTAACTATGGTAGTGCTGGCGATTACAGATATTTGTATTTCTCTAAACTTATCCAAAAGATTGATTATACTTCTTATACTTATTGCCTATATTTCAGCTACTTAAATAAGCTATAGAATAGGCTATATGTATACCATATTCTGAAAAAAATGTAGACCTATATAATGGGAATTCAGCAATCTCTTGGGCTACTTGTTCTTATATTTTAGTGTTCTTACAGATCTGTACATGCTTGTCTTCCTTCTTAATGCTTTCTTGAGTGAAAGATAGGTGTTTGCCAGTAATGATGTTGTCTTTGCTTGTATCTTTTGATATGAGTCTCTATTTCCCACTTGTTCACACCCTACATGAAAAAGGGACAAATAGCCATTTTACATCTCTATGTTATCTATAATACCCATAGTACTTCTAGTACCAATTGTAATTCCCTGTATATTTCATTTCTTCACTGTTATCCAGGTTGAAAGAGAGAGTATTTTGATAATTTTCAGTTAAGCTCTACTCATTTTATCTTTGGATAATACCCAAGTACTTAATGAACACCTTTTCATTTTCAGACCATCCATCTCCTCTCCCTCTGCCTTTCTCATTCCTAATCACGGATCTGAAGCATTAAACTGTATTACTGCAAAATATTTAGTTTTTTACAGCAATGAATCTGTTGTCTGATTTTTCAAGGGGGAGTTTTTAGTTTACTATAAGGTCTGTTTCTGAGAAGGTAATTTCTGATATTCTTAATTAGCAAGTTAAGATTTACTTTCTTTCTTGTATCTGCTATAGCTTCAAGTTAAAAATTAATGTATTTTTTTAAAAGGAATATATTGTTTTACTATTATATTTGTATACCAAAGACTGGTTGAGGTGAAGTTTCTTTCATCAAAAAACTTATTATAACCATTTTTGTACCTAATGTCTGTCTTGAATAGTAGATCTAATCATAAAAAAAGTCTCAACTGAATAAAATTCAGAAATAGTGTTTTGAAGTCCTCACACAGTATCACAACAAAGCCTTGCCAGTCTACAAGCTGACTCTATAATATATTTCATCTAATCAGGCATTCTCATTTTGATCAACAGTAAGAACATGCCTCTGATTATTCAATCTTTCATTTACAGTGAAGACATAAGTCATTTTTACAATATACCTAAAAGGAGGAGGTTGAGACTCAATCACTCCTATTACATATTTTACCCTAAGTAATTTAACCTCTGTTTGTCTGGTCTCAATCAAAATCCAATTATACACTGCATACAGTAAGTCTGCAGCTGTTTATATCATGTATGGTTTTTAATATAAAGGAAAAATATGCCGATTGTGAGGTTCAATGACCTGTTCCTCCATCACTGAATAATTACTGAAAGAGGAGGATGGAGGTCAGAATGTTAACACTTCATTGAAGCAAAGAGTTATTTATTACTTTATTAACTTCTAAACAATTACAAATACTATAACACAGAGATTTTTTTATCTCTGGAAGGAAAAGAAACTTTATTCCAGTAAGAGGTTGGCTAGACTGCTTCCTACATAAGGATAAAATAAAATAAATCTGGAGGATGAATTATTAGCCTAGTCCAGATCTTTTGAAAGATTTCAGAGGACAGAGTGACTCTTAAACACAACACAGTTCACGAAAAAGGAGGAAATACGCAGTCCGATTCCTGTATAGTTTCTTGAGAGAGAGCAAGTCTGATGACTGATGAAAAGACAGATCTGATGAAACTTTAGGATAATTTGAATGGATGCAAATTTTTCATTCCATCTTTTCTAAAGATTTATCACTGAGATGTCTATTTTAGAAACTAAATGCATATTTAGTATAAGCTGGCCTGAGGTAAGCACAATTTGCAGACATGGAATAACAATAAAACATTCAATCAAGGGAGCAGTGAACTTATGAACCAGAGTGCTAGTATATCTTAATAAATAATCTAATGCTTTAACAGATTTTCCTCTATATTTACAAGTAGCGGAGAGGGTCTGCATGGGCTGAAATTACTAGAGGCAGGAGATGCAAACATTGCTTGACCATGTTGGGACAACATAAAAAAGATGAATGCTCATTTGATACTAAATCTAGTAGGAGACACAAAGAAGAGCAAGCAGGAATTCTATAAGGATGCACGTGGAAAAAGGAGATTCAGAGAAAGCATCATCTCCTGTTGAATGGGGGACACAGCCTCTCTGATGAACAATACAGAAAAGTCTAGTTACGATCATTTTAGCATCAACCTTCCAGGAGAAACTTGCTCCCTGACCTTAGCGCATGGTTTCACAAAGGGAGAGGCAATCAGCAGTGCAAAAGCAATGGCCTGGGGATCACTTAAGGAAGTTGAAAGTATTTAATTTCCTGATGCCAGATGGGATCTTCCAAAGGCTGCTGAAAGAATTGACTCATGTGATTGTAGGGACACTTGCATGGTCTTCCTCAGTGAAGAGCTGTGGTGTTGGTGGGATGTCTTCAGGTACTGGAGAAAGATTGATATTGTGCCTGTCTTTATTAAATGAAAGAGGGACACCTAATTCCAGTCAGCCTCGTTTCAGTCCCTGGAAATATAATGGAGAAGTTCCTCTTAGTTTTAAAAAATGTTAGCATAGGACAGAAAACACGGAGTCAATCTGGGCAAATCACTCGTGACCATCTTGCTTGCTTTCTGTGATCTAACATAGCTATGTGGATGAAGGAAAAGCAATGACTGTAATACTCCTTGACTTCAGTAAAGATTTTGTCACTTTTTTGTCATTTGAAAACTAAAAAAAGTATGGTTTAGATGAACAGATTATTGGAGATGTTAAATGCTGGCTGGACCAGCACGTTAAAAGGATAGAAATTGGTGGCTTGATATTTGGTTGGCAACCTGTGGAAAATTAATAGTGCAAGGGTCAATGCTGGACTGATATTATTCAATTCTTATCTGGATTATGAAATGACTGCACCCTCAGCACATTTTCAGATGGTGCTAAAAGAGTACAAATTATTATTATGCCAAATAATAGCAATTCAGTTTAGTGGGACCATGATAAATTTTGTGACTGGAACCCTCAGAAACCTTGAGAAGTTCAATAATGAGAACTGCAAAGTACTGCAACTGAAGTGAAAAAAAGAAAAAAAAAATAATTCATGAATCTGTACATCCAGGAAACAACTGGCTGAGTAACAGGACTAAAAGAGGAGGAACATGGCTGGCAAGCTGGGGGAAGTTATTATGTCCTCCTGTTCAGTACTGAGCAGGCTGCATCTGGAATACTTTGGTGACTCGGGTTTGCAGTTTGAAAGGAATGTGGAGAAACTGAAGTAAGTTAAAAATCACATCAAGAGCAAGCAGAGCCTAAGGAAATGGATTATTATTTTTAAGTTTGGTGAAGGGGCTAAAAGGGGAATCTTGAACATCTGAAGAGTATTTATGAAGATGACAGACACAAACAAATGTCAGGAAAGAAGTGAGGGGCAATGGTCTTCTGTTGCAGGTAAGCAAGATCAATTTAAACATTAGGGAAAACATCTTCGGTAGGAAGGCAGAGTCAATTTGGTGAGGAAGTCATCCAGATATGTACCAGAATGTCTATGCAAGGTTTTTAAATTTTTTTTTTGTTAGTTGTGTTTTTGTTTGTTGTTGTGGGCGATCTGAACATCCAGAAATCCATGGACCCTGATGGGATACACCTGTCGGTGCTGAGGGAGCTGGTGGAAGTCATTGCTGGACCACTCTCCGTCATCTTTGGTAAGTTGTGGGCATCAGCAGAGGTGCCTGAGAACTGGAGGAAAGCAAATGTCACTCCAGTCTTCAAAAAGGGCAAGAAGGAGGACCTGTCCTCACCTCCATCCTTGGAAAGGTGAGGGAACAACTTATCCTTGGTGCTGTCTCTAGGCATATCGAGGATAAGAGTGTCATTAGGAGCAGTAGACAAGAGGAATACCCAAGAGGAAGTCGTGTTTGAACAACCTGATAGCCTTTTATGGGACATAACCAGGTGGATAGATGATGGCAGTGCAGTGAATGTATTTTATCTGGATTTCAGTAAAGCATTTGACACCATCTCCCACAGCATCCTCATAGCTAAACTGAGAAAGTATGGTCTGGATGATCAGGTAGTGAGGTGGATTGTGAACTGGTTGAAGGGAAGAAATCAGAGAGTTGTAGTCAATGGGATAGAGTCTAGCTGGAGGCCTGTATCTAGTGCGGTCCCTCAGGGGTTGGTACTGGGACCAACGCTGTTCAATATATTCATCAACAACCTTGATGAGGGAATAGAGTGCACCGTCAGCAAGTTTGCTGATGACACAAAACTGAGGGTAGTGACTAACATATCAGAAGACTGTGCTGCCATTCAGTGAGACCTGCACAGGCTGGAGTGTTGGGAGAGGAGAAATCTTATGAAATAAAACAAGAGCAAGCACAGAGTTTTGCACTTGGGAAAGAATAACCCCATGTGCGAGTATAGGTTGAGGATTGACCTGCTGGAGAGCAGCGCAGGAGAAAAAGACCTAGGGTTCTGGTGGACAGCAGGATGACCATGAGCCAGGAGTGTGCCCTCATGGCCAAGAAGGCCAATGGCATCCTGGGGTGTATTAGAAGGAGTGTAGCTAGTGGGTTGAGAGAGGATCTCCTCCTCTACTCTGCCCTGATGAGGTCACATCTGGAATATTGTGGGCTTCTCGGTTCAAGAAGGACAGTGCTTGAAAGAGTCCAACACAGAGTCACAAAGATGGTGGAGTGGAACACCTCCCTTAGGAAAGGCTGAAGGAGCTGAACGGTGACCCACCTCATTAATGTTTACAAATATGTAAAGGGTAAGTGTCAGGATGGAGCCAGGCTCTGAGTGATGTTAAATGACAGGACAAGCGGCAACAGGTGTGAGATAGAGCACAGGAGGTTCCACAAAAATAGCATGAAAAGCTTTTTTACTGTGAGGTTGACAGAGCACTGGAACAGGCTGCCCAGAGAGGTGAAGTTTCCTTCTCTGTAGACATGTAAAACCCACCTGGACATGTTTCTCTATGACCTACTGTAGGTGATCCTGCTATGCAGGAGGTTTGGACTAGATCATCTTCCAAGGTCCCTTCCAACCCTGAACATTCTGTGATTCTGTGATAAGAGAAGTTTTGAGTGCAGTTCAGAAGTGATGGTCAGAATAAGTGATTCAACTTCATATCAGTCTTGTTGGAGTACTTTGGGCAAATCTGGCTTTTTTGCTTCTTCCTTGTGACAAGTGCCTGAACTTTCAAACAACCACAACTAATACCAGCCTGGTATCTCACCTGAAATAATAGGTGAAATTTACTCCATTATACAAAAGAATATTCCATCACTACTGCTGTTGCCTTCATTATTAAATTTCTCACTTCCCACAGAATTTTTTAATAGTCTATCAAGTAATACATTATCAGGTGTATTTGTCATCCAAAAGAACTCTTTTTGTAACTTACAAATAGAAGATATTTCTGGTGTGCTTTGGTGCATTTTTTATATATTATTCTCTTCTGGAAAGGGCTCAAAGAACATACTTCAAAGGATTTTTTGACATGTCCAAGAAATTTGAGCAACACGAGATCTTAACGAACCATATAAAAATGCTTTGAAATTGCAGAGTAACATATTAGCTCTGATGCTGTTTATATCTTTGATGGGGGAGGCTGCCCAAAGACAAGCACAATCAGCTGTCACTAGTGATGACAGTATTTTCACTTTTGATACACAAGTAGAGTATATAGAAGCCACTGGAGAGAGCACTATAAAAACTCTTTCACAATTGCAGGTTATTACCAGGGATGGCTCCTCTATCTCTTTATATGTGGGCTCAGAAAACACTTTCATCAAGACTTTGTATCTCCAGATTGTTTGAGATTGACCGGTAGAACTATGTTAGAAGACTTGGCAAGATATATAACATCCCTGCAATTGAGTTTAATTTGTTTTGATTAAAGATTTCTCTTCTGTATGCTTTTTTTTGCCAGTGTGGAGGAAAACAAAACAAAACCAAAAACTTCAGAATAACACAGAAAGGACCATATTCCTTAAAAAAAGAGAGTTCCTAATTTAGCACAACCAGTCATGACCACAGCATGGCCACTTTTACCTTTATGACATGCTGTGTGTGTATGCACAAGGCATGCCACCAGGTGAATGTCCAATTTAATTAAATGTAAATTTTTAGTTGTAACTATTAGTGAATGATATGATATGATGTGATATAATGATATGAAGAAGATGAACTCTTAAGAAAATAATTCACTGAACACCCAGATTCGAATCTTATACTCCATTTTTTTGAGTATCCTTTCACATACTATGCTTTTCTAAGCTCCAAATACAAGTTTCCTCATTTGTGCACTCCCTACTAAATTCCATGTCCCTAACCTAAATGCTAATACTTAAATCCCTTTCCTTCCTCATTCTTATTTCACATTCTATTATCTGCACAAATCTGTCTACCCAATATTTTTTTTTTTCACTAGCATCTCCTATTCCCCTGCCAATGACCATTTTCCCAAACTAGGACTCCAGACTCCATCATTCATTGACCTCAGTAACATCACACCTACATCTCCAACTCCCGTGCTTTTTGTCTGTTGCCCCTCGGACCTTAAGAGTGATTCTGCATGATCTGCATATCCTGGGCTGGATAGGGTCAGTGGTAGCAGTAGTAATCTCACTTCTGTCTTACAGAGCTGCTCAGGTGGCATGTAAGAACAAATGACTAAAGTTCAAATGACTGTCAGGAATTTGTGAAAAGCAATTTAACTTTTGAGCTTGTGTAAGAAGTAGATTCAAAAGTAGGTGTTTATGCACAAGGTTTTGTTTGTGTATGAGAACTAATACTAAGACTCCACATTAGTTTTATTTCCTCATTCTTCATATGGGGTAGGGCGGAAAGAACTTTTTGAATTTCCCTTTCCTTATTTTCTTTTTTTTTCCTCATTTTATCCTGTTTTTAAATCTATGTGGGCTAAAGATTAATCATTTCTTCTTGCGCAGGAGTAGGTATTACTCTAGTTGCATTCACAATAGAGAATACTTTCAGATTGAGCAGGCTACCAGGTTACCAAACCCTTGTGATATGCAAGGCTCACCCTACACCCACACTTCCTTCTGATGAACAAAGAAGTGCAGAACACTTAATCCATTGATTTATATCTGTCATCAGGACCCTTCAGGCCTGTGTGGGATGGACAGAATGCAGGACAATGATTACACTTCAAAACGTACCTGGTATTTTGAGTATTTTTCTCTTCCACATTATTTTTACTAAATATTTAACCTTTAATATTTTAAATTTTTTTAACCTTTCATCTTTTAAAGAACAAACAAAAGGTTTCAGCTGTGAATTGCTATCAGGCAAATACTAACACTTGATGCTGTAGCATTCTACTTACTAGCTAAACAGCTGGTTCCGAACATTCTATATATATTTATCTATCATGGTTTCAAAGACACAACGAAGAATTGACTAACTTTTATCAAAATTGCATTTGGCAAGTGACATGAAAGCAGAGAATACAAAACTAATGACTTACTCAGAGATTCAGGCAAAGTGTCAAGATTTGCACTTTCCCTGGAGTTCAGAACTTTATAACATTACTTGTAAATTAGCAAGTACTGACCAAGCGAAAACATCTCTGTTTTTTTTTTCCGTAGTAGACTTTTAACAGCAGTAAGTGCTGCAGTCCATTCAAGCCTCCAAAGGGTAGTGGCATTCCCACACAGAGAAGGCAAGAAATGTAGCAATATCCAGGTGTTATCCTCCTCCGTTTTTTTCAGATATTCTTTGACTGCAGTCATTTAATGGTTTGCTAAAATACTCCATTGTCAGACTGGATTTGAGCTGATGACAATTTTCACCTTGTAGATGATGTGCAGTAGTTTACACCACAGTAACTAAGCTGATACTGAAGACACAAAAATAGTTTCCTCTTTGGAAAACAAAAGCACCGTGCTGTTGCAGATGTCATGGTGTGGCAACTATCGAGAAACGTTACCACTAAAAGGAGAAACCAGTACACCTGCAATAAACTGTTTCAGATTCCTGAGTGTAATTCAGTATTAAAATTACATTTTTAAGTACTGGTTTCAGTATATCTTGGCAGGGATCCATTTCAGTTGAAGATTTACTGCTAATATTTGCTGAACCAGGAAGGACCAATATTTTTCATGCTGCTTCTGTTTCAATGTTCCCTTGCTGTCAGCACTAGGTTTTGTGCTGCTCTAAGGTAATTCCACATTGGGGAAGCTGAGGCCAACCACACAGTGATCAGTTCCACAGAGGTCTTGAGACTTGGCCCACAGAGTATAATAACTCCTGTACCTGTCTAAAATTTCACTTCGATTTTTTAGTAAGTGTAAGAAAACCTTTACACTTAAGTGCTCCTTAGTATTGATTGCTTTTCTGTGTTTTTGCATAAGCAGTCTGGTATAGCGTATTCACATTATAAGGTGATGAAAACATATGAAGAGATTTCTTGGATTCTTTTTCTTAAAGTTCATTTTTTCAAAGCTTGGATGTTGGCAGAGAAGAAAAATATGAAAATAGAGTTAAAGAAAATTAGATACAAGTACTTATCTTGGCATATGAGCACCCAGTTATCTGTCAATTACCAGTCAGAAATGGTTTGTATTGTAAATGTAATGATTCTCCACACAATTTTTCAAAGGCATAATCCAGGAAAAAGGTTTCTATTATTTTTCTTGCAGAATTTCACAGTCTAAATTCTCTTTAAAATAAAAATAAATGAGCACGTGTATCCCATTTTACCCTAATCTTTCTTCATAGATTATTTTTTATTTTTACCTTCCTTTCTTTCTACATCAACCCTTGCTAGACTCTGACAATGGCTTCTAGTCAGCAGTCTTCCGAGTGGCTTGCAGAGGACAAATTCAGTTGTATCTTTCTGCAGCATAGTGATCACCTTGTGTAAGAGTGTAAAAAAGTGACTGTTATGTCTGATTCAGGATGCTCTACCCTAATGTTCAGTTCCGTCATCAGTCCATGTCTGCTTGCAAATATTTCAGCTTCTCAAAGGTATGTCATGTTAAATGCCAGCTTTTCAGACTTGCTTTTCTCAAATATGTTAGCCTTATTTTTCCAAGCTAAATTTCCCTTTGTTTTTCTCAGTTTGTGTTCTTAAAATAAGTTTTGAAATATTATTTATTGGTTTTGCTAGAAGGTGTTTGTTCTTCATTCCACTTTAGCTTCATTTATGAATTTCATTAATGTGATTACCTTTGATTGATTGACAGTTAAAGCTGCCTGCAGAAGGAAAAGTCAGAACACTGTCCTAGTTTCATATATGAATACCATCTGAGTATATGACAGCTAGTTGAATACTGAGCTCCAAAAGTCATCTGAAGATTTGAAAACATCAGTATCTCCATTTTATAGGATGGAAAATAAGGCAGGAGGCTTAGAAAGATGAAGGTAGTTCTGCATTGTCTTTAGCCCTGACCTTTAGAAGTCACGTAGTCCAAGCTCCCTGCAGTGAGCTGGGACATCCTTAATTAGATCAGGTTGTTAGGGGCCCCGTCCAACCTGACCTTGAATGTCTCCAGGGATGGGACCTCCACCACCTCTCTGGGCAATCTGTTCCAATGTTTTACCACATCTACTGTAAAAAATGACTTTTTTATAACTTTTCTAAATCTAACTTCTTTTAACATAAAACTATTGTCCCTTGTCCTGTCCCAAGAGGCCTTGCTAAAAAGGTTCCCCTCATCTTTCTTATAGGCCCCCTTCAGGTACTGGAAGATCACAGTAAGGCCATCTGAGAGCCTTCTCTTCTCCAGGTGGAGCAGCCCCAATTCTCTCAGCCTTTCTTCATAGGAGAGGTGTTTCATTCCTCTGATCATTTTTGTAGCCTTCCTGTGGACAGTCTCTGACAGATCCATGTTTTTTTTAAGTTGAAGGCCCCAGAGCTGGACACAGTATTCTGGGTGGTCCTAGAATCATAGAATCACACAATATTTTTGGTTGGAAGAGACCTTCATGATCCTTGAGTCCGACTTACACACTAGCCCTTTCAACACCACTAAACCATGTCCCTCAGCACAACATCTGCCCATCTCTTAAACACCTCCAGGGATGATGACTCAACTATTTCCCAGGGCAGCCTGTTCCAGTGCCTGTCAATTCTTTCAGCATAGAAATTATTCCTAATATTCAACCTGACCTTCCCTGGCACAGCTTAAGGCCATTTCACTCCACTAGGGAGAACAGACCAACCCCCACCTATCTACAACCTCCCTTCAGGTAGTCTCCACTCAATCTCCTCTTCTCTAGGCTAAACAGCCCCAGATCCCTCAGCCTTTCCTCATACAATTTGTGTTCTAAGCCCTTTACCAGCTTGACAGCTCGTCTCTGTACCCTCTCCAGCATGTCACTGTCCCTTTTGTGGTGAGGGGCCCAAAACTGGACACAGCACTCGAGGTACGGTGTCACCAAAGCCGAGTACAGGGGCATGATCACCTCCCTGCTCCTGCTGACAACACCATTCCTGATACAGGCCAGGATGCAATACATGCCAGAGGAATGGGAAGAGAACCAATGAAGAGTGGGGACTAGCAGAGAAAAAGCAATATATACCCAGCCTCCTTTACTGCCTGTTTCTTCAACAGATGAATTAGGATAGGTTGTGCATAGCTCATGTCAAACATGAGAGAAATTGAGACTAGGAAGGGAGAAGAAATTTGATTATATTTTTGTTGGGTTTCTCCCCTCGCCAATACCCAAATTAATGAGAAGTTCGTGTTAACTGACAATAAATTAAACAAAGTAAAATTGCCTAAGTTAAGATTGTTTTGTTCATGTCAGTGTTAGATATATTGGCGAGGTATTTGAGAAGGAGACTGGAAAGACCTAGGCTGAATGGGAATTTGCCTAATTCATTCTTTGGGATTTGGCAGGGGAGAGATGTTGTACTTGAATACATTCGTTGCAAAAATGAAGTCATATGCTGATGATGGGTCTCCCTTTACAGTGAAGAATCTTTTCATCAAGAAGCATTTATGGTTAGTATGACAAAAGCAGAGTATTGAGTATTCCTTTTTCAAAAGCTTCATGACTAAGCTGCAGACTAGGCTCAGCTTCTATTGTTGAAAATGACGTCTTATACCACCAAGATCTGTGGTAGTTGCTATGTAATTTCTCTTGTATGAAGTTGTTTCATTTGTGCTGTTTCATTTTTTTCATTTTTTTCATTTGTAGTCTTAAAGTGCAACTAATTCTACACTGAATCATGAGCAAACAAATGGTGGTACTGACCATATCCAAAGTTATGCAAAAATGTCTTAAGGAAAAAAGGTGAGTAATATAAATTTTTAATGGAATACTATAAAAACTTTTATCTACTAGATCATCAACATATTTCTATGCTGTAAATTTCCTAATTAACAAGGGCAGTGAATAATGTTGGATTAAATCTTTGATAGTTTTTTTTTCTTTCTTAGGCTTCTTTAGGATGACTTGATTCATATACAAAAAAGTTCTGAACACTGTCTAAGAGTTGATCTCTGAAAATTCTCCATCCACATTTTCTTGCAAGCAATGTTCTGTGTGGCCTCGACAAACTCACACAATAAAATTAAGATGAAAAATTATATATGAAGCTACTGAGTTTATTAAATAGCAAATGGAAAGACAGCTGCCAGGTTGACATGTAAGTCAAATTCTCTCTGTGCTGTGATTTGCAAGGAGAATGCTGTTAGTGTATTAATGCTTAAGTGCTTCAGTGTCATGTATCTAAAAGCTTTAATGCATCAGGTAGGAAAGTACATTTTTTGTGAAACAATAATACCAAAGGAAAGGTAAATTAATCTACTTCAGCAAGCCTCACATTCATCTTTTCTGGAAACGTTGCTTTAGCTGTATTAACCTCTCACAACTGTTTGAATCTCTACAATAGTAATTTCTGGAATATTAAATTTTCACTGTTTTAATGTACAACATATAGCGATTGGGTTTTTTGGTTTTTCTTTTTTCCTAAAATTCACAGCAACATGAATTTGTCATTGTTAACCAAGACCTTATCTGATGTTAGTAAAAGAAAAGGAATTTCTGTACCACTCTCAAGATTATCTTCAGTCCATTGAGCACATCAATACTGTAACTTTTGCTTATCCTCACTTATCTTTCCTATGATCTCAGGGGGTGAATATGAAATTTCTGGAGCATGCAGAACCCCCAAGCCTACCCAGAGGCATAGTATGCCATTAGTACAGCACTACAAGCTCTGAATACCTTCAGGCACATATAGAAAGACTTCAGCTCCCCTGGAGGTCCTGCTTGGATGGCATGCAAGAAAAGCTGGGGTCACAACGTCCTACCTAAGAAAAGATTAAACACAGCCACACTTGTTCTTGACAATTTACTCAGTGTATCATATAATGCTGACATGATCTGAATCAGATCAAACTGCAGATCAAATTGAAATGTGCTCTGTGAATAACATAAGAGAACACGGTGAGCGTTAATGAAAAAAGAAATGTGATTCTTTTGTTGACTAGGAGGTATTTTTAACTGAAAAAAGAAAATAGCATTGAATATATGATGATCATATGCACTACTGCATGTTTTCTGATGTAATTGATGTGGTGGTCCTGGAGATGAAAGCATAGTGCTAGTAATTTATACAGCTCCAGGGAATAGTGGGTGATAAGTAAGCCTAAATGATTTGTTTTAATCTAGTTTTGATTCTAGTCCTGTAGCCATCAAAAGAAAAACACACAAAAATATTTGGTTTAGATCAGAAGTTCTGTCATCTCTACTTTTTTTTTTCAACATATATAAAGAAATAATTCATTTTTTGTTGATATATATATATGTGTGTATATTTCAACTTTTGTTTTACAAGCTAGAAGGGCTGTATTCAGGAAAGTAGCTATATTCAGTGCTAGTACCAGACAGTTCAGATTACCAGTCCGGAATATGGGTGGTCTACATTCAAGTCCTTTTGCTTTTCTTTTACGACACAGAAGAAGGTGACAACATCAAATTACCTGGACACAGTGTTCTGGGGCTGGATTTGCTAATATTTTCCATTTGATGCTATTTGGTTCTCTGATTTCATGGAGGAGTAAGTGCAAGCAGGTATTCAAACTCTGCACTACTAGTTCCTTTAAAATAACAAGTAATTTTTAACACTGATGCAACACATCCCCTAAATTAAGCAGTTTTATGACTTCCCTTCCCTCTGTCTCTCCAGAAAGATCTAGCCGTTGAATGTACCTTCCATAATCTAAAGATGACTGAAAGGTTATGTTTGATAAATTTACTTTTCACCAGAAAATTTCTGCCCCAGTTCAGAAGACATGACTGAAAACAGTACACTTGAAAACTCTAAAATGAGCACACAGAGAGAGTCTAAGAACTGTTTGATTTGATTCCCATATGTATTCTGTATTCGGACTATTTATTTTTTATTATTATTCAAAGAGATGTCTATATATCTGCACTTTAACCTCTATAGAATATGTAAAAACACTTCAGGACAGCAGCCAACAAAGACAACATCAGTAAAGAAAGGAAATACAGAGGTAAGAAATCCATACTAAAAACTGATCACCTACTTGTGTTGTCTAGCTGCAGCATTAACCTATAGGCTGCAAACCTGAAATTTTAGTGATGGTGGGTAATAAGAAAAAATGGTTTACATGGATATTTTCCCTCTTATTACATTGAGAAATTCTCCAAACCTTCTTTCTTTTTAACTAAGAGTAAGCTTAGATTTTTATAGTTTTAGTACTTTGGAAAGGACAGAGATGTATGAACCCACTGCAAAAGTCCTTTTTGGAAATGGAAAGAAATAGTGACTTCTCGGGCAGCTTTTCTGTCTGTTTTTAATATAAGTTAGCTCAAAGACCTAATGCTGTGGTTAAATACTATTTAAATATTTTGTATCTGGTCTTCAAGACAATTTGGATTCTAGTTTACAAAGACTTTTGAGGCTTCAAATTCTAAATGACTTTTTAAATGTCTGTCAGTAAGTGAGCCTTTTAAAACATACCTTTTTCTCCCTACTGCTTGTGTTTTTCAGTTCTGATTCAATGGAAGATCTCTGTGATAAAGGTGGCATCAGTCAGCAGCATTTTACCAAAAAAAAGGACATTTTGTGACCTGTTAAATTGCCATTCTAGGTGCCGAAATGCTGCACTTTTAATCAGATAAACTTTCTTCAGTATAACTCTTAAAATCAAGATGAAATTGTCAGGTTATACTGTTAACTGAAGTAGCTGCAGAAATACTTCAACTGAATCCAATTTAAAAAAAAAAAAGAAAAACAATAATCCCCAAAAAACAGCCAGAAGTGTTTCATTTTAACTGAAATGTCATGGATTGTGAGAGTCTAAGGTCATATAAACCAGCAGGGCCAGAGAAAGAACCAAGAAGGTAAAAATCCATTCATTTTTTTAAATTATAGGAAAATTTGTGACTTTGAGTAGGGTTTCATAACAGCTATACTTCAGTCAAAGTTCAGCTTGAAGGTAATGGAGTACAAAATAATCTCCCATTGAGGACTGACCATGTGAAATGGCAAAAGATGAAAGCAACAGGTTTTAAAACCACTGAAGCACAGCCACGAGCGCAATTAGAGGGCTGGCATCTACAAATAGCTTGAGGCAAAAGGAGAAGCAAGTTTAGATTACTATATGATGTAAATTGTGAAGAAAGGAGGTTGAGTATTACCTTTCATAACAGAAATGAGATTATTTTACATTCGTTTTTACGTGGTATCTGCTGATACGCTTGAGTCATGGACTAAATACGGATGTCAAGAGGAGTCAAGCAGCGGTTGATAGTGTGTACTTCTGCAAATGGGGTCTTATAGTCTTTCTTCTCTATGTGCTGTGGAATCACTGAGCTAAGATTCTTATTTGCACCTTGATCTCACTCAAGTTATATTTAATTTGCACCTGGATTTTGGCAACTTGTAGAAAAATATCAGAACTTCTAGGCTTATCCTTCATCAAGCAGTCCCAAAGCTGATATAAAACTTATTTTTAAGTAAAGTTGTGAGATTTTTACATATATTTGTGTTAAAAAAGGTGCTTATTTCAGATAAGCTAAAAAAAATCCAAACAACTGTCATGGTTCAAGTCGACTGGGACAAAAACCCATGCTGTCTCTCTCTTCCTCCAACCCCATTTCCACAGTGATGTGGAGGGAGAAAATACAATTAAAAAGGCTAAAGGGTTGAGATTTAGAATAGGTAGGGTGATAATCTGCCATTTAAAATGACAGTAAAGAACCAGAGAGACTTAGGGAAAAAAACCATAGATTTAATTTACCGCCACCGTTTACAAAGTAGGACAGTGAGAGGAATACATGAATAAATATGACCCCCATCTTAAATATACTTCACAAGCTCCCCTCACCCCTTCCTTCTTCCTGGATACCTTCCTTTCCCCATCAGTGCAAGAGGGGCAGGGGTGAGAAGTGCAGCTCATAAGGCCATTACTCTTAGTCCATGGCAGCCTCCATCAGAAAGAGGGCTCCTCACAGTCTCTCCTTCATGGTGTCCACCTCACAGGAGCAGTCGTCTTCCTCCAGGTGAGTCCATCAGGACCACAGATCATTTTGGGTGCATCCCTGCTGGTGCTCGGTCTCTCTCCCCTTTCTCATGGGGCTCTGCATGTACCAATGCATCCTGGACATCCTTGTCACTGTCAGTACCTCCAACTGGCAGGCCTTGCTGCCATCTCAAACACTACAGGGCTTCAGGAAAAGGTCCTGCTCCAGAAACTTTCTCTCTCTCCTTCGCCTCTGGGATTCTTCTCCCTCTCTTCTCAGGGCAACGTTCCTTTTTGTTTTTCTTTTTTTCTCTCACCTCCCACTCCTCCAATAGAAGACTCCTCAACATAAAAGACAGGACAGCTGGAAATGAGACGAAACCAAAAAGAACAAGAGGATGATGGGGTAGCCCCTTAAATAACTTGATCACAGAGACAATGTTTGGCTTTACCCTGGCCAAAGGTAGACCCAACCCCTACCTGGGGGTGGGAGAGACTCTCAAAGCTTCACACAAGTCTACCTCCAGTTTTACAAAAAACCCCACCAGACTCAAACCCATGACAACAACCCAAACCCTTATTCAGTAATCCAGAGTAAAGCAAGATTGTTTCTCTTCCATTCTGTCTCATTTTAAACTACTACACCATTATACAGAAATGCTGTAAACTATATTCTTCCTGAGCTTCTTTTCCACCTGGAATCAATACTATGAATCCCTTACAGGGAGGTAACTCAAGACTATTTCTTGGATAGGTTCTAGCTGTCATCAGTCTAAGGTAGAGAATTCCTGATTAGAAATTGTACCTTTGTATTTAATAGCTTTTTGATACAATTTTTCCTCATGAGTTTAGCTAATTACTTTCTTAACCCACCTCAGCTCTAAATATATAAAGCATTCTGAGCAGTAAGTGCTACAGTTTAACCATATGTTACATGAAAATATATCTTCTTCTTTGTACTTTAAATCAGTACTTGATAATTTCATCTGATGACCCTTAATTCATGCACTGTGAAAAATACTGAAATGTTTCTAATTTTTTCTGTCATTAATAAATCTACCTTATATCTTCCACATAGTTTTCACATTTTTAAGTTCCTAGTTGACTTTATTCTTGTGCAGAAGTTTAAAATGTTTGTTTACCTTTGCCATTTTTCTTTATATATTCCTCCATTGTACCCTCCCAGTTATCATCAGACCAAAAATACTCGAGTATAAAATATTTACACAGTAGCCAAGTGATGTTTTCTGCTTCTTCTTTTCATCTGTTTTCCTAATAATTTTAAATGTTTCTTCTCAGTGCTTGTCGTGGTTTAACCCTGGCCGGCAGCC
>NW_009721279.1:0-4366 GCF_000703405.1 Apaloderma vittatum
TCCCTCCGCCTTCACACCCCGGCCGGGTCCCCTCGACGCCTCTGCCCCCGCCTGGGCCCAGCCCGGGCCGGAACGTTCGTGCCTTTCAAAGCGCGATGTTTTCCCGCTCTTCGGTGTGATCGGCCTGGAGCAGGCCTGGACCGCTGGGAAAAGTTTTGAGTGAACGTAAGTTTAATTTCGGAGTGGGAGCTCGGCCTTATCTTTTGTGATTCGACTGCTTTTCTTTTCTGAAAAAAAGCAGACGTAAACTATGTGGCGCTTTTTTTTTTTTAAAGTTGCCGGATTTGTTTGATTGCTGACATGAAATAAATGAAACACATAGCATATCTTTTTCAGTCACAGCCTTCTGTATAGCAGGGTTTCCCTTCAAAGAGATTTGTCCCTAGAGAGCAGAAAGATGATTGCTCTAAAGGAGCAGTATCGCTCAGCTGTTTTATTATTTGTAGCTCTGGGATACTTTGACTCTTGCTCCTTGTATTCCTTCCAATATGTATTTACAGCAAGCAGCTGATGTTGGAATCAAGCCAACAAAAATGGAATTCCGAAGGGAGTCCAGTGAAGAGAAGCCCCAAACATTCCCTTGAATGAAGATGGCCTCTTCCCCTACTTAACGGATGTTTATGGGAGAATTGAGGTATCTAGCTCGTTAGCGGATCCGAGCCTTTTAGAAATGGTCCCGCGTACCAAGAAAGTACAAAATCCTCTTAGCTGTGCCTCACGCGTCCGACCTGCCAGGCTCTTGAAAGTCGGCGCTGGCTGACACAGCAGCGCAGGAGCCTTGCGGGCTCTGCCCTTGGCGTTGCAGCCTGGGCCTTGTAGTTACTCCAAGGTGCACCTCGCTGGTAAGCTCCGTGTAAGGAGCGGGCCGTTAATGAGGCCAGGTGACAGCTGGTCTTTTCCCCCTTTTGACTCGTCCTTCCCTGGTCGCGGAAGTGCCTGGCAAAGAGTAACAACTCTGTGGCTCTGCAGTTCTGCCTAATGTTTTTGCTTTCTAATTCAAGCTTCATTTTCTTGGGTACGGCTTCACTGCAGGGTTGGTTAGAGTCTCATTTCGTTCCTGTGTGATCTACTATGATCCTGCTCTGGCAGGGAGGTTGGAGGTCTGTTCCAACCCTTAACATTCTCTGATTGTGTGATTCCTTTGCAAGTAGCAAAGATGAAGGGTGGTACATAATACACCAAATATTTTTGAAAGCTTAGACCTTTCCATCTTGGCCCTTGTACACTGTAAATTCTTTTATCCTCATAGACTTCAGTGTAGCTGTGGAAGGGATCGTTGGCAGTAAGGCCAAGTGCCATCATCATGGGAACAGGTTAGAAAGCTGTATTTCTCTGTTCATTTTTTTGCAGTATCCCATATTTAGCCAATTGTGTGGGTTTTTTTCTTCTCTACTCTTTATTTTCCTGAAAAAAAGCAAATAAACTAGGCAGGTGGTCAGAATATTTAACACACAGTGACGTGGAACCTCAAAATGTTAGAAGTTAGTAAGAGATTGACTGTGTGATACCAGAGCCTGACTTTTGTTTAATGGTTGGGCTTCAAATTGGAATTTATTATTTTTTCTCCTCCCAGGTTGACGCAGTTCATTAGTCATTTTGTAATCAATATCTTAAAGCATGCTACTTGTAACCAGACTTTTTGAAAGAAAATTGTGGATGATAAATGACCAAAGGGGAAACACCATTTAAATGTGGTGGTTTGAAAAAGAAAAGAGAGAGACTTGCTTTAGAAGATGCATTTCTGCGTTAGAATTCAGATAGAGAATTCTAAATTTATAGCGCTATTCAGTAAATTTTCCCTCAAGATTTTAGATTAATTTGACTTAGGAAAAAATCCAAACTTCCACTTAAGAAATTCCTATATGGTGAAAATCAGCAGCTCTTTTTAAAAAAATACAAAAATTCTTGACACTGATGAATACGAAGCTGCCAGCGCTGTCAGCTTTTTAGATTATGTATGCTTCGTGATGGAGCTGTGCATGAGGAACGCTTCTCTGGTTTGAAATATCTTTGCATTAAGTCTTTTTGGCTTGCTCGTGGGCATGGGTTTCTACAGGGGACTGGCTTGTGACTCCCGAACTGGGATCTGTTAGGGCACAAAGCTGGGGAAGATGCTTGTCCATGGGACTGTGTTGTTTCCACAGGGTTTGCCCTGCGGAGTTGCCTGGCAGGCAGAGACATTTCAGGTTGCCACTGGGCTGAAGGATTATGAGCGCGTTGCCGGCCAAGTGCGTCCCCTCAGGTTTATGCAAGGCAGAAAAGTGTGCAGACGACAATGTTGTGTCTTCTCTCGTTGTTAATGGTTGTCCATCTCTCTTGCCCGAGACTGGAATTTGAAGCACGGGTCAGTGCTCTGACCCCGTCCTCCCCTCTGCTTCGCTTGGGGAAATGCAGATCTGCGTCTTGCTGACTGCAGCAGGGATCCAGATCCAGAAGTTCACTGCAGCAGAATTAACTCATCTTTTTAAACTTATGTTCATAATCCAGAAGTGTTTGTGGTTTTTTTTTTTTGGCAAATCAGGTTGCAAAACCTGATTATATACATAAATAATGTTCAAATGGATGTTTTCTGCCACTAAACCTCTGTATTATTCACCTTGGTTACATTCTAGTGCAGAATCAATATGTTTGCCTTATACTTGTGATACTGTGCTGTGATGTTAGTGGCAAGGACTAAACTTACTAGTTTTGCTTTCTGGTTTGCTGGTGTTTTTTTTCTCCCACTGTTTTTCGTGGTGCTTGTCTATGCCAATGTCCTTACTTTATGTCGTCTTTTTTAGAAAAGCATGATAAAAATGCTGTTTATTGAATTTGGGTCCACCAACTTGTCCTGCTTTTTATGTTTCTTCTTTTAGAAATTGGCATGTTTATCTTAAAAGGGCCTCTCCAGACGTAATTTCATGACTTTGAAAGGTTGCTGTTTGTGTGTTGCCTTTTTTTTTTTTTTTTCCTGACTGGTAGAAGCTGAGTAGATGGTGAAGTTTATAGTTTACAGAGGGACTGCTGAATTAGGGAGAGTAAAGGGGCAACATGCTTTTCTGGTTGTAAAGGCACGGAAGACTAATTACAGAGGTATAAAAGGTCATCAGGCTCAGTCAGCTTTGAATTTGTGCGAAATGTCAGTAAATTTGGCCTGGAGAAATGTGGGCAAATCAGACAATTAGGTCAGTCTTTATCAGATGTGGGCACTATCTCGTTTGGGATCAATTGCAGCATGATGAGCTTTTTACCCTTTACTGTAATGAAGTAGAATCGATTAAATATTATGAAAAAATAAAATATGATACACCTTTTGGGGGATTTGAGAAACAGGGCATGCAACTCATTATTTGGTTTTTAGTCTGGAAATCTAAGTAGGGGAAATAATTTTTAATGGTCGGTTGTCAAAAAGGATGTAAAAGAATGGTAGCTCTGTTAGTTGGTATTCAAATAAAATGAAGCTTTGTTGGTGAAGTTCACAGAGGTGCTAAAGTTCTGGTTTTTGTTAATCTCGGACAGAACTGTGATTTTTTTTTTTTTAATGTGTCCTTGAATTTTCTGTAGTAAAGTCTCTACAATAAAACTTGGTTTTGTGTTGCTGTATAAAATGGAGGAAAAAACTTTCTCAAGCTATGAAATCTGAATGCTGAGGTTTACAGTAGATTTCTATACAATGCCTGTTTGTTACTCGTCATGAGGAATACTTGGGGAGGGAGTTGAGTGGTATTTTGGTATAAGGAGGGGATGGTGTTTTCAGACTGTTTTCTTTCCCAGTTTATAAAGATGGCATAGTGGCAAAGCCCATTGAAAGGTGGGAGACTGTATATCTGAGATAAAAAAAAAAGCTGTGGCTTTCTCAACAGAGAGTTGAATGGGAAGCCATCCCTGCTGGCAACAACTCTGCTGGGGTGGAGGCAGCTTGTGTTCTGTCTGTGCAGAGGAAATGGCATCTCTGCCCCTGGGACAAGCTGCTTGGCTACCTGGATTGTCTTGTACAAAATATTGCTGGGGAGGGCACATATTTTTATGCATCATAAGATTACTTACTGGTGGTTTGGAAAACCAGCAGTAGTAGGGGAGGGTTGGTATTGTTGGGTGCTTCCTTTGCTGATACAGGGCTGCTGCTTCTGCTGCCTGCTGTTGGTCTTTCTGTGGCTTTCACTCATGATAATTGCAGGACCAGTTGTTTGATTTCTGGTCACTCATAACACCGTGTCTCCTTAATCCAGGACCCTTGTTTTCAGTCACCTGCACCACAGGCACAGATCAGGAAGACATTTGTCAGTTTATTCCAATGACAAGTGTGGCACAAAGGGTCTCCGTGCTCAGTAACCTGTGTACATTTAATTGGCTTTTTCTGCTCCACATTCTGCATTCTTCTGTTGGT
>NW_009721279.1:4383-24701 GCF_000703405.1 Apaloderma vittatum
CTTCCAAATAATTTTTTTCCATGCCCAGATTAAGCACTTGAGCTCCAGACATTGAGTGTTCATTTCTTCCATCTCTGAGTGTTATTTTTGGACATGTCCCAGCCTCCGTCTCCCCACCGAACAACACCAAAGGTGTTCTGCAGGGACCTTTGCTAGCCCAGCAATGGAGCACTGGCAGGCTGCTCATTAGTCTTTTATGTCTCTCCTTATCAGTTTTACTGTGAAACTCCCTATCGCTTCGGTTGCACATGTTAGAATAATTAGGCTTCCTGTTCAGTAGGTTTGTATGGCATTGATTTTGGCCTGCAAGTTCAGGGGAGGGGAAGGTTACTGTTAAATTATATGCAAGTATGTCTCTGGTAGTTGCCTTTTTCCATTATGAAATGGTTTTTTAAAACATAGTCTTGCACAAAAAGAGGCAGGGAAGCTAGACTTTCACACTACTTATATAGGAGGTGCTTTCCCTTGCATTAGTAAACAAGTGAAAATAAATCTTACAAATGAACCTCTGCAGAAGAAAAGAGCCTGTGGTGATACTGCTATTTGCTTGGAACAGGGCATCCCATCATGCAGAGACTCTGGGAACGCAGCAGATATCAGATGGACTTGGAGCATTTCGCTGGCCACCCTGGTCTTCCTACGATTATGGAAAGGGAGGATGGAGTGTCTTCTGGGTTCTGAGGATTTCTTTTTTTTATTCTTCTGTTAGTCTCTCATTTCTCAAATTATCCTGGAGTTTGCTGCTGCTGCTGGCTTTCCATCAAAGTGAAGTGAATCGATTTTAATGCTTTGCAGTCTTATGATTGCAATAACAGTGTTTACAACTGAGAAGTCTCTGGCCAGCTCTTGCTGTGGTGTTTAACAGCAGTGTCTTTTTCAGATTAAAGAAGAATATTATTTGTTTAGCTTGCCCTGTATGAGGATATTTTCGCAAACGTCAGGGCTAAAAAGGAAGGTAAAACCCCTGTAAAAGTTAAGAATCTGGAGTTGTTGTGTTTTCTCTCAAGTTTCCTGTTTTCCAGGGAGTGGTTAGTGTTCAGGCCCTTAACAATATGAAAAATATTAAAGAGAGAATTCTCCTTTTAGAGAGTTTTTATGTAACTTCATGTACCAAGCAGCCTCAGTGCATTGTAGAAGTTAAACTTATTTTGGGAGAATCTGAATGGAGGTAAATCCAGCTGGTGTCTGGTCACAAGTGGTGTTCCTCGGGGCTCAGTTTTGGGGCCAGTCCTGTTGAGTATCTTTATCAATGAGAGGATCAAGTGCACCCTCAGTAAGTTTGCAGAGAACACCAGGTTGGGCAGGAGTGTTGATCTGCTTGATAGTAGGGAGGCTCTTCAGTGGGACTTGGTGTAATTTGGAAAATAAAATTGTTTAATGTTTTGCTGCAGAGCGCCATTTTTTCCCCCCGTGTCCTTTGAAATGTTGGGCATCATTTTAAGTACTATGAAAATTAAAATACTAGAAACCATGGAAAGAAATACAGAACATGCAAAAAAACCCCTAAAAACCAAACGAAAAAGCCCTAGAATATACAGTTAATATTGACCCTGAAGCTAGCAGAAAATATCCTCAAAGTGCCTCAAGAGCAAATAAATAAATAAAACAAAGACAAAGCAGCTGGTGTAATAGTATTGCAGTGGAGAGAAGGGCAAGTGACTTTGCCATTTGAATGTAAAAAAGGTTTTAAAAGGCACCCTAATTAAGTGCTGCTCACAGCTCTGTGTTTGAAATTTGAATTTTGAGATAAGTCACAGACACAATTCCAAGGGTATGGGATCCGTTTGCCTAAAATAAGAGTCAAAAGTGAACCTCTAAAAGAAGAATTTCTAAATAGACCTGTGGGAGAGAAGTTAGTGGTGGGTCAAGTTTTTCCATCTCCATTTTTATTCGCATTATTTACAGTTAAGGCTTGAGTGATGACGCTGCCTCTTTGTTTCTGACTATTCTCCGTCTTGCGCCTCTGTAAAGTGTTGGGCAACTTCAACCGCGTTCGACAAACAAGCTCAATTAAAAAAGAAGTGCTAGCTAGAGGAGAGGCTCAAATCACCGCAGCTGTTGCTGGAGGTCATCTACGTGGCCTGTCAGCTGCCCGGCCGGCGCATGTGGTGCCTGGGCAGTCACAGAGGTGCTGCTCAAAGCAAATGCAGCCTCGTGCCATCTAATTAGCAGCGAGTAAATAGGACAGTGTCGAGCGAGGGGTCGGGAAGGCTGGCAGGGCAGGAGGCGTGTGGTGGAGCAGCAGCTGGCTTTCCGTCGCGCAGAGGCTGAGGGAAGAGTGTTGGCAGGGTGGAAGCCAAGGATTTTTTTTATTAGCTCTGTTAGCTGTCAGACGTGGGCATGTTTGTGTAGTGGCTCTTAGTGGGGAGGAAGCAAATCTAGCGCTAATGAAGCCTGTTCGGAAAGTGAAATCTTTGTCAGAAACCTGTGCCACGTTGACACCAAGCGCGATTTCCCACGTGGCAACGCTTCCAGTAACCATGAAGCAGCGTGCATTTATCCAATGAAGCGCCAAAGCGATGATGCAGGAGCAGGATATCTACGTGAAGCTTAGCTCTGGTTGTCCTTTTTTTTTTTAAACACAAATTGAGAACTGTTTCAGATTCTGAAATAAGAAATTATCAGTTGGGTAATTCCTTGAACATAAGCATTTCTCCCTTAATTTTGTGTGTGGTGGCTACACACTATGACACCAGAGAAATCGTTGAAGCAGTTTCTAGTTGTAATAACGCTTCAAGGATCATTTGAAGCAATGGTTGGGCAAATGACACTTGATGGGAGCTCTCTGCCTGAGAAAACCCAACGCAGAGAAGCCATTCCTGTTCTCTTGAATGAAGACAAAGTATGTGATGGAGCAGAGACAGGCACTGGTAGCGGCATGCTGCGAGTGTATGACTCAGAAATGAGATGACTGTTGTGATGGAGTAGTGTGTATGTGTGTGTTTGTATGTATGATGAAAAGAGGGAATTCAGAAGTATTTTCTTTTTCTGGAATCAAGTTGTAGACTTTTAATTTTCTTTTTTTTTAAAAAAACCCAACTCAACCCAGCAGTCTGTATATTCAAGAAAATTGAGACAGGCATGTGAAAGCATTAAAACTGAATGCAGTATTATTCTTGAGTATTGGCTAGGATTGCTTTGACTCCCTTTAGATCTGCTGTTAAAATTTCTTTGGCAGTAGATAAACCTACCAAATTTTCCTTCAAATTTCCTTTCCTTGAAAGCAAGAGTAGTGTTTGAAAAGGCATATTTTATGTTATCATTTAAACTAGTTTAAACAGAAAATAGGTGATGTGATGAGAACAGCAAAAAATAACATAATTAAAGCTGAAGTAGTTAGCTGTGGAGATGGTGAGCTGTTCAAGTGTGTACCACCATAGATAGATAGAAGTAACAGAACTACATTTTCCCTACTGGTGTCATGTAAAGAAAATAACAGGGAGAGCTAGGTATGTCCCTTCATCTTTGGGTTTGGATTCTCTGCAACATCAGTGTGATACGAAGATATTTGTAGCTGCAGGATTAGATGATACCTGTCCTTCAAGAAAGCTCAGAGAATTTTCATTGAAGCGTTAATGTAATTCAGTAGAAGAAATGCTGCAGAAGAGTCTATATTCTACTTTTTTGCTTTCGTCAAAGCAAAATGCTGCTTCAAACTGAACAAAGTTCTTACCACTTAAAAGTACCCCAAGACTGGAACTGAAGCTTGGATGTGTACTGTGAAGGGAAAATGGTAGCTAATCATTTTAAAAAAATGTCTGTAGAAAAATGTAAAATACTTCTAGAAGTTTTAAAGCCTTGTATCTGTGGCAGTTCTGGGCTAACCTTGGAGCATAATGAATTTCAGAGAATGGTGATCTGAGAACGATTCCACCTTGGCAAGAAAGATGCGATTTGGGGACATGGAAGAGAAAATTAATCAGAGTAATAGGTCTGGGCCTTGCAAGTAGATGGAGCCTAATGAAATGAGTATCTGAAAATTAATTATAAACCAAATCTGATCGTATATAACAGGAATTAAGAGGTGTTCTAAAATCTGCAAGTAACTCCAGGATTTTTCTGTGGAGGGGTTCCCAGGAGTGGAGTAAGACGAATATCTGCCTTTGTTTTCCCATAGAGCATTTGTATCGCAGTAAGCAGCCCCGCTTCACTTATGTGCATATGTTTCCTGTTGCAATCAAGTGATGGTTTGGCTCAGTGTGGAAAAGGCTGAAATGTCCGAGAGCTGGATTGTACGGTATCAGCCGGGTAGAAGATTGCTGAAGTCTTCTGGCAGCGTTTGACTTTTGTGAAATAAAATACGCTTCAGCAATTTATAATTTGCATGTGTATATATTACCCAATGAGTGAATTTATTCTAGGCATTAACTGGCTTGTTTATGGCAAATCCTGGAAGAGCCTTTTCTTTTTATTAGACTTCCAGGCTAAATTTAATTGGAATTTTGTCAGGAGGACAAGCTAGTCTGGTTACTTTTGAATGTATTTAAGGAAAGCTTTGTAACTCCTCTGCTGGTATTCCTCGTAAGGCCTGGTCCTTTATTATCTGCGAGGTTTAAAGCTTGAGGGGACAATAAAGACTCAAATCAATTGGAAGTAATTGCAACCAGATCATCAGCATAGTTTTGTTTTATTTACAGCGTGTGTTTATTTAGTGCTCTCCTGCTGAGGAAGTTTGTGCTGCGGGAGACTGCAGAGAGCGATAGCAATGATCCGGGTGCTTGTTTTGAGGACTCTATTTTATATATGTATATGTAGGTCTGAATTTGAGAAGGAAAGACTTTTTAATAGCCGGCCTGGTGGCTGGAGTGGCCTCTTGTCTGGGCGCTTCCACTGAGGCCAGGCTTATCTCCCATCAACGCTCTCAAAGCATCAAGAGAGAGGAGCTCTGCTTTTCAGTTGAAGTCACTCGGCAACACAGGTGAAATGAGTCCTTTGAATGTTAATACAGTGAATACAACTGTGTTGATACTATGTCACTGCTATTTTGGAATGGACAGAATAGACTTTAGAAGCTCTTGGCTCCCTGCTTGTTTGCACTTCTTGTTTAAGCGTGTGGTTTTGCAGCGCTCGTCTTCAAGGGCTGTGCTGGTGGTGCCTGGTGTGACATTGCTTTAGAGCTACACCGTCCTTAACTCCCGAATTTGAGAGTGCGTGCTATGGGACAGCTTCAGGCTGTTTTCTTCGGGGAATAAGGTTTCATGGGGACAGTCAAACAGCAAAAGTCTTGACCTGTTAGTGAATGGAACGTTGTGGCGATTATCCTTACCCAATATGCAATTAGTTCATGTTAGACAGAGGAGCAGTAATCCATTTCTTTGTCTCTGTTGGGTTTTGGGTTTGTGTTTTTTTTGTTGCGGTGGTTTTTTTTGTTGTTATTGGGGTTTTTTTGCAGTTCCCTTTGTCATAGAATGGCTTGAATTGGAAGGGACCTTAAAGATCATCTATTTCCAGCCCCTGCACCATGGGCAGGGACTTTATTTCCCCCTTTTTTTCCCTTCCTCGAAATTCCTGTGTCCATGTATTCTCAGTGTTTTAGCAGTATGTATGATTTCTTCTGATTCACTAATAAGGCTGAATTTCTTTCACTGAAAGAAAAACATGATATAGATTAAAGTTCTGTGTTTCTATTTCTGCATGTCATATCTGCTGCTATTAGCAGTCTTGGGAAGAACCATTCCTCTTGCCTTAGTTAGAATGACAATTTGTGAGGAAAAAATAAACCAAACAATACTGTTGCCATTGCAAGGCTGACATTAGGAAAATCCCTAGAAATTAATTAATATATGGGTGTTCTTCTTGAAGTTAAGGATGAAGTGACTTCAGTCTGAATCATTCCTTTAGTGAAGGTGGGATGTTACTGATGCTACTTTACTCAGGTTTTCAGAAGTAAGAGTTATTTGGTGTTCACCAAACCTGGCTATATTGATAATTTGTACAATATTTATTTGATTTTCCTTTTTGAATTCTATGCATGCTTTTATTTCCCAAACCCTTTTTTTAATGCAGTTACTATCTGTGGCAGTGTTTGTTTGTATTTATCCATCATATTTTTATTTATATCTTCCATTGATAAGGTAAATGAGATGGAGGGACACACTGGTTTTTTGTAAAGTTTCAATAAGCTTATAGCCAAAACTATTGCTGGCATAGAGTCACGGAACTTGTTGGCTGTTCATTTACATCTTCAACAAAAATGTAAATGTGTAAGTTTTGGTGATACTCTTTTTCCATTAGTCCTACAGCTTGCTTAACAGTAAGGAAGGACTGCAAAATTTTGGAGGCTCATCTGGGGTTTTGATGGCCCAACAAACCCAACATTTTTCTAGCATGAAGCCTTTAAATGCTGCAACAGATCTTGCGTATGACTGGTATGAATTAGAAGGACAAACCTGATATTGGACAGTTATCTCGTTGGATTTGTTAGAAGCTTTTTTCCCTTCTCCACTTTGGCAGAATATTGTCAACTAAAGCTTTTTTTTGTGATCACAAGATTTAAATTTAAAACAGTTTTAAATTCTGGGTTTTATCATGCAAGCTCTACGTACAGTTTGTTCTGTACAATAGAAAAACTTGAAGAAACATCCTGATTGTGAGAGTTCTCTTGAGAGAATCTACTAACATCCCTGATTTATTTATTTATTAAGTAATTTTTCCACTAAGAGAAATCAATCTAAATTTTTTTTTTGCAAGGATTTACAAGTCTGTCACTTGACAGAACTGTTCTATGATTCTATGAATAGGTACCTTGAACAGTAACCACATATCTTTTACTCTGTGACTGATAATTATTCTTGATATTACCTGCTTCAGTTTTTGTTCAGCGATTTGTAGGATGAAGCTCCTGATGTTTCCATTGCCTGGAGAGTGGTATTTTCTGTGACTGACTGAAGGACAAGTTTTAGGTAACTACAAGCTTGAGCCAGTTTTCGCAGGAATCTTGGCAATGGTCCTAATTTGTCTTTTTTTTTTTTAATCCATAATCCGATTCAAGGGTACTCCCTATAAGGACTGATGTTTTTGTTCAAGCTTCTTTCTGATGTCTTAAATACCACTGCTTCCATTAAAAGAGAAAAAAAAAATCTCCATAGTTCACAGTCTTACTGTTGGAGATTTTCCCTGCTGATAAACTGGCCTTGCGTACAACTGCTCCGTTTCTTCCTGAATCTTTAAACTTCTCAGCTTGCAGACCACATCTCTTGCATGCTCCTAGACTTTATTATCCTGCCAACAGTTTGTTCCCCTGTTGCTCTGCTGCGGCAGCCTCCTCGGTTCCCTGGGAAGCTTTTCTTCTCCTCCAGGTTGCCCAGTTCTATCTGAGTTAGTAAGGCACAAGGACCTGTTTTGGTTAGCATGTCTGTTTTCTGAACTGAAAGGTGATAGAAGTGTATCTTGGAATTTCTTGGGTATGCTAGAGACAAAAAAAGGGGAGTAAAGTACCAAAAAATGCTAGTGGAGTGTGGATTCTGTTCTGTAGGATGTTAGAAGCATGCTGGACTATGAAAGGTTTAAAGCATCACTCTTGTTTAAAAAAATCCTATCTTTAATAAGAGTTCATTTATATACCTCTGCTCACTCTGAGATGCTTTAAGCAAGCCTGACTTTGCTACAGGAATTCAGTAAGACGCTGCTATACCTTACATCCGTTAGGAGAGGTTCTCTGCTGCCTGGCAGGATGTATTCCTTACTGACTGAGACAGCCACTAATTTGTTTTTTATTAGGTGAATGCAACTTTGAAGGCTCCTTACTAAATGAATCCATTAAGAGCGCTGCCCAAAGGGTATCTTATTTTTGCAGAACATGCAAAAAGTCAGAGTTGCTTTGCAAGCTCGGGGCTGTGGTAACATACTATTTATTTCCCTTAAAGCAATATTGCATTTGGCTGTTCTGCTGGTTCTTTGTGCTTAGAATTTACTAATTGGAAGGAAGAGACCTTAAAAGGATTGTGTAATCACACCCTTTTTTTTTTTTGTATTATTACATTGGCTTCTATTAAAAAAATACAAACACTTTTTTTTTCCCCCTTAGCTTACAAGATCTAACAACTTCATAGGTAGTTATTTATCCATTTCCCCATCTTAAGCAGATTAAACAGATGAGAACCAAGCCTTAAGCCTCCTGAATTGTACATGTAGTTAGTATTCCGTGACTGGCTACTAACTAGTCCTGGTAGTTTCAAGACTTGTACTTTGTTGCAAGAAGGGTTAAAATGTCAGGTTCGTGCCTGTGTGTCTACTTTGTTTATTAACAGCCTCAGTGCTTTTTCTAGGAGCTTTATTTAAGCATGACTCAGTGAAGGAAGAAGTGTAATTTGCTTCAAGGCTGAAACTTAACCAAGGGACTGATACAGCACAAACTCTGTAGGCTTGGTAAATGGGGATGAAACCCAGGATCCATCAGAACAAGCCCAGGAGATAATGTAAATGGTGAAACTGTGAGGGTTTAGCCTTGAACACAGCTGATAAGGCCAGGAACAGTTTGTCTTCTGTTCATGGGGTGCTTCTGCTGACTTTGATGTGTTGCATGAGCTGAAAATACTGCGGTTTTCCCAAGCATGCTGGGGAAATCTTACTGGGAGAAGGGGGAGAATAAGGGCTTGCTGAACACCAGCATATAGCGTTGCACGTGGCCTTTTTCTGTTTTATATTTATCCCCCGTGTTATCCCTTACTGCAAACAAGTATCTTTTTGTTTTTCAGTATTGTGGTACAGTTACTGAGCAAAATGAGTTCTATTTCTCTAATCTAACAGCGAGTAGAATTTATCACAATTACTGCAGGCCTGGAATGTAGACTGCTTCGTATTTAGAGTTTATTTTAAGATAGTCAGGACTTCAGGTCCTTTCTGCCATGAAGCTTTTAGTCTATATATAAGTTGCTGTGGGCTGCCTGCAGACCTTCTAGGGATTTCTCATACCTCTCCTGAAGTGTCACCTGAGCTGGTCAATTAAAACTTGCAGTTAGTACCACAGTTGTTGCTTTCTCTTTGGTACCATTCTGTAAGTACTTGAAAAGTTGATGTAAGTTGCCTCTGTACAGCCTCCTCTAGATTTCTGCAGAAACATTTTTTTTTTCTTTTTTCAGGCAGAAATATTCCTGGTGGCATTTCTCAAAGGGGCAGGAGGGAAGAAAGGCTTCCATGCCTGTCTTTAGGTAAATGTGCTCTCTTCCAAAACCTGCTGCTTCTGTGCTTTATTCCTGGATACTCACCTCTGTGAGAGCATCCTTGTCTGCACAGTGAGCCAGAAAGGTTGGTGTTCTTTAGCTGTGTACAACCTGAAATCCAGCCTCTACTTTTAGAAAAAAAAGAGAAATTGAACCGTATTTTCACTTTCATAACTTTACAAAATAACCAGATGTAGAAACATTGGAAAATATTAGGATTTCTTTCCAAAGCAGGATGGGGAATACATCTCTTTTTCTGAAGCGTTCCAGCATTCTTATGGGCTGTTTTTGCACAGACAGCTTGAGAATCTCCTGTAACTACACAAAACATTAGTTTACAGTCTTCTTCTGTGGCCTGGGTGAGGCAGGGTGCTGGTTTGATGGCTCTTTCTGTGCAGTTCCTCGAGGAACTGTGAAAGTCCATGGGCTCTGCTGGAGGGGCCCGGAGGCCGCTCTGCTGCCCCTACTGCAGCAGCACGAGTTCAGAGAGATCTGGAGCAAGGAGCTGTGAAGGCACCAAGAAACAGGCAAAGGAAATTTTGACCTTCTTGGATGTGCTTTCTCGAAATAGGAGTGAGAGGTCAGATCCCAAATGCTGGCAGTGGTCTGCTAGTATTTTGTCAGGATTTTGAGTAAAACCGTTTCAGTGTGGAAATGACGACTTGGAAGCATTATTTTAAAATTTGTTGTGTGAGATGACCGCAATGTTTAATACCGACCTCATGAAGTAACAAAGCTGGATGATAAGGTGACACAAGGTTGGATAAAAAATAATGTAAAAGCCTTTTTTTAAAAAAAAAAACAAACACAACTTCCTCTTCAGAGTAAAACTGGCAAATTAAATTTGAGCCTTCCAGAAAGGCCTTACCTGTACCTGCTAGTTGTACTTAAATAAAACACTTAGTATCAGTGACTTTTCAAATGAAGTAGATCAAATGATGTGCCTTTTGTATTGTCATTTGTTGTAGACAGTCCTTTAAAATACATAAGGCAACTGAAGAGGAGCTACCGTTTAAATTTTTTAGATCTCTATTTTGGTGTCTTTACACTGGATAAAGTTCTGTTTTTTAGGTTTTTCCAAGTGTGAGTACTTTTCAATTTTTTGAGAAACAGAAAAGCTTTTGCTTTATGTATTTGCTTTCAATTTAACTATCGGATGGAGGGAGAATATTTTCTTTTTGAATAAACTCAGGACTGAGAACTCATCTGGGAGCTCAGAAAGTAGGAAAGCTTTTTATTCTCCCTTTAAATCTGTCAACAAAACAATCAGATGGCAGAAAATTATGATTATGTGCATTAAAGCTTGAAGCACATAAAGAACTCCAGGTATGTAACTGAAGGCATCATGCAAATTAGGGATCTCCCAGGCCTAGAGCTTTTTTAGATACTTAACAGAATTTCTTGATGTTTCATTAAATTCGACTGTGAGTGAATTGGAAAACTAATTATGGTCACCAGATCTTAATCTTTCCAATGTGTAATAAATCATTCTTTTTTTAAAGGCAGTCTTGTGTGTGGTAAAGTGTTTTTTTCATTTTTCTGATGCATTTTTAGGGTGATTTTTAAGACATCTTAGTGGTTTAAGTTTAGTTCCTTCCAAATGCAGTGTATTGAAAGCCGTAGTAAATTGGCATCTCAGTATAAAGAAGCAAATCCACTGCTGATTTCTAAGACGAAAGGTGTGAAAGCAATAAATGTAAATGAGACTATATAACAAACCTGCTGGTTATGGAAAAGAGGTACCAAAGGGAATGTAAAGACTGTATTTAATTACAAATGAATCTTTGAGATGTATCAATGGGTAGAAGTAAACTTCTGGAGGAACATGACAAAAGCAATTTTAATGTAAGGTTTTGTCCTTACTGATGTGTTTACTTTGCAATAATGACTTAAACCATCTGTTTTATCTTTTTTTCATTTAGATCATAAAATTTATCTAAGAATACTTCAAAACTAGTCTTACACTGAGTTTTGTTGTGGCTTTTTTTTTACTTTCCCAAGTTTCATGTACCAGTATAGCATGTATTAAGCCATGGAAGTGAGTCAAAAGGAACACTGCTGAGATGCGGACTACAACATAATTTCATGTTTCTTAAATGATGGACACATGCATAGAAAGCTTCCTTTTGTTGGGTTTATTTGGGATTTTCTTGTTTGTTTTGGATTGGTTTATTTCCTACTGCTTGTGCTTTGCTGCAGAAGAATAACCAGTTCTTTCCAAGCAATGCTTGTGATACTGCTTCCTGCTAGTCCTGGTCTGGGAAGTTCACCATCGTATGAGATCTGTGAGCCTCGGCTACATTTCCAATGTGATTGTCTCCGAGAGCTTTTCATCTCATTTTCATAGAATGGCCTAGGCTGGAAGGGACCTTAGAGATCATTTTAATCCAACCTCCCTGTCACCAGGGACACCAGCTCTCAACTAGATCAGGCAACACATGGGGACCGAACAGGAATCGAACCCACAACCTTGGTGGTGATTTTCTCCTGACAACTACTTTGTGTGTGTCCGGTTGTGTATTCAGATGAGACTTCTGTCTCGTACATGTGTGAACTTGAATTTCCTGCCATTTCACATACTGGAGGCGGGGGGGGGAGAATGAAATAGCCTACGAGCAGATCCTCCCAAGTACAATTCCTGGAAACTGTATGCTCTTGTGGGTATGTTTATTTTCTACTTGTCTCCTTGCTGTGATAACCTCAGCTTTTTTAAGGAAAGGAGCAGACAGTTTATTTAAAAACCTGCTATAGCAAAATATCATTTACATAAGCAATGGTAGATGCCTTCATGCTTTTGAACTCCATTTTCTTTGCAGAGACTAGGAAGACTTTCTGTGAGTTCCATCAAAGGAGGCCTGGAGTCTAGAGCTACGTTACCCTGTAATGTTAGAGAAACTTGAACAAGGCAAGACTGAAAACTGGAACGATCTCGTATATGCTTAAAGAAATTGAAAAGGCCCACAGTTCAGGCCTGCTGTCCTCTTGTAACACTATGAGCACTTAAGTGTTCCCTTTCTCTGCAGCTAGGTCTAGAAGAGATGGTTGTACTGGTGGTTGTGGTTCTCAGAATATTCATCTTTCGTTTGTGGGTAGTCACAGACCCTCCCAAAGACAACTGGAGTGACAATAGCTTTTCATTTACCTTCAACTAGGGAGCAGTTAAATGCCCTTTTGTTTAGGTGAGACAATAGCCTCAGAAAGATTAGTATTTTTTTTCTTCTTCTTAGCACTGGTCTTGTGAGCCTGAACAGAGAGGCTTGTGCTGAGCAGTTAGGGCACTGCTGATGGTTGACTTCATCATCCGACTCTGATTCCTGAACGACGCAAAGAAGTACATCAAAAATTGCATCTCTTTATGACAATGAATGTTGTATTACTGTTGCAAAAACGTTTTAGCAAATTTCCCTGGAAAATGTTCTTTTCTACAGCAGTTCAGCTTGCATGTTGAACGCAGGAAAGACTAGGTGGTGGCAGACACCTTCTAGCTAAGCTGCCTGGAGCACCTAGCAGTTCAGAGGAGCAAAGTCTAGAGGCTGGATATGGAAACAGATGAGGGCAGGGGATGCGGTAGTCCCATAATACCCCTTCCAGGCAGCGGTACTTTAAATACAACATACCAAGAATATGTCTGACATTGGGCAAAGTGTGAACTATTATGGCCGAGTTTCCTGCTGGTGAGGAGGTTTCGCAGAAAGCCTTGGTGTGGCATTGTTTCCATTCCTTCATAGGGTTTGTTTGAGAAATACCAGGACTATAAGCTGCTGAAATTGGAAACATGAAAGGAATTTCAGGGGCTGAAAAAACCCAGGACGGACGAATATATCTTACCATTAACTTCAAAGAATCTCTAATACGGAGGAAGTTGTTAAGGCTGATTTCTGACTATACGTTTAGTACCAAAGGGGAAGAGCTAGTGCTGAAAGCATAAGAGCATGGCTCAAGGTAATACTGACCTCTGGTCTGAGAGGGGAGAAACTGGCCTTTTACTTTTGTTAAGGTAGTTTTCAAGTATCTTTTATTTGGACTAAACAGCTGGCCATACTAATGAGGTCTCCTTTTCTTGAATCTATTGTACTTGCCATAAAAGTGCCCAGTGGTGGATCCTATGACTGAATCAGCATGGTGCTGGGTGTTTATAGGGAGGTAGAAGTCAGAATTTCTAATGGCCAAAGTCTGTCCAGTTGGACTGGTTGACTAAAAGTAGCCCCAGAATAATGAATTACCTACTATTAAATGATAATAGGGTCGTATATTCTGATCTGTATCTAGCACTGGTAAGTTACAGAGTGGTACCAGTGAAACATTCATGAAGGTGTACCTCGTTTTGTCTGTTTGAAAACAGAGAAATGGTGCTTTTATTTAAGAAATGATCTCAGAATTAGTGGGAGCTCAGAGACATGTGAAGAGCATTGAGGTACCAAGAACTAGACTAGAGCTGTAGTCTGAATGCTTCTACAGTTTTACAGAAGCTGTAGGTGAGGCAGAGTGTTGTGGAAACTCAATGTTATCAGAAGAGGGAGGGCAGCAGTTACATGATGTTGATGCTTTGGATGGAGTTGCTAAGTGGTGCTGGTTTGAAATCACAGTGGAAAAGTAGGGGCTAGTCACTGAATCAGTCATCTTAGTGCCAGTTTTGAAATTTGTGAGATAATCTCCTGAGCTGAGACAAGCAAGCCCAAATGCGTGATAAAATAAGGACCAGCAGACTTAGAGCCATCTGACAAGTGGTGCTGGTATCTCAAGGAAGAGTTGACCTCTTCACACAACAGCATAAGGCACATCAGTGACTGAGCTTTGCTGTTTAACAAGCTGCTCAGATGTATTTCGCATCATGACAAGAGTTATTGTTCGTGTTATCTTTGGCACAGGAAGGAAAATGCTGCCAACTGTTCCATTGCAAGTCTGTCACTGGAGCCAGTAAGAATAAATTGTGGTTTTATGTGGAGGTTTGCATGGTCAGTGCTGTACAGCTGAGAAGCCTGGACTGTGGATGAAGGTGATCTCCAGCCTCTGTGGCTCTTGTTGGGTGGTTCGTGCAGAACAGGAAAGCCACCACCTACTGTAAAAGTTACAGAGCAGCTGAGACAAATACAGTGTTAGAATGGATTAGTTTATTCGTTGAATTGTTTTGGGTTTTGGCGGTGGTTTGTGTTTTTTGGTTGGTATTTTTTTTAGTTTCTTTTCTGAAGCTGCATGCCTGTGTAAAGAACATAATTAAAAAGTAAGAGGTGATGTGTGGAAGCAGAGAGAGTACCTGAGATGAGAGATCTTGTTGAGCAGACTGCCATCTGGAAAGATATTTCAAGTTGGAAGTTTCTCTGTGGCTGATTCCTGCCTCCCAGGGGAAGGATTTTCTCTGGGTTTCAGCTCTATCAGTTTCTTGCAAGAGTAATAACATACCTAAGCTTTAAATATTTTCTAGGTACTTGAGCTAAAAGTGGGTGATGCTGAGAAATGCAAATTCATCTCTCACTGAAAGCTCACTTAGTATTTCTGAAAGGGGACCAAAGTTTATATACTTTCTTTGAGGCACTTAAAGCATGTTTTTAACAACAGTTAGCTGCTGCGTGCAAAATATAATTGTATTTATAATGTGGTGGTAAGGCTGTGCAAGTAGATGTATATCTCACCTTATAAGTGACTGCATAAATCTGTTAGTGCCTCATAAATCTCTTAAAAGGCCATTTTCTTGACACCTTCCAGATTCATAGTTTGCCTGCTAGCCTTTTTAGGAGGTTCTTGGGAGGAGAGCTGTGTGAGTAGCAGGCAACATGAAGGCGGAACAAACTTTAATGCGGTCTGTGCGGCCTTCCCTTGTCATCAGCTTCTAAATCCCTGCAGAAGTGGCCTCTTTCTTCTTCCTCCTTCATCTTCCTCATCCCCTTCTGCTACTGCCTTTCAGAAATGGTACAGCTTCTCAAGATGACTTCCAAATTCACATAACACAGCACTGTCTCTGAGGTCAGTCACCTGAAGTGGAGGACAGAAGCTCTTGTATAACTTGTCCCTAATGAGGTTTTTGGTACCGGGCCACAAAACAGAAGTAGGTAAATCTGATCGTTTAATGTAGGCAAAATTACAAGCTGGCCACACCTAACGCTGTCTAGAAACATGCCGCACAACTTTGTTCATGTAAGAGGAATGAGTTTCATCAAGTGCAACTCCCCAGTAGGAAGAAAAACTTTATTTTGTGGTTTCAGCAGGTGCTGCTTATGGATGTTCCCTCACAGCCTGGGGGCAACCCTCATGAAGAGAGTGGAAGAGGTAACGCTTTAGAAAATGGGTGTCCAAAGATGGGGCTTCCTGGCACTGCACATCTTGCCAAAGATTCCTGGCCATAGTAATACACAGGATTTAGCCCCAATATTTCAAGTCAGAGATGTGGTTTAGCCTAGCATCGTGGCTCTAAAAAAGGATAGTGGGAATGCTTAGGGGGGAAAGACTATTAGTAAAAGGCAGTGATCTCTCCCAGCTTTTGGCAGGCTGCAATTCAAGGACTCTGAGCAAAAGTCATGTCTGCGCCTTTGTTTAACAGTCCTTGGCAGACTTTCCTTTATGAATGCATCTAATAGTGTGTTAATCTGTTTTAAAATTTTGCCTTCACAACATCCTGTGACGATGGGTTCTGCAATTAATTGTAGTATGGAAAAAGTAACTCCCTTTCCTCTTGTTTTTACCTGATAAACTTCATTTTATACTGTCTAGTTCATTTATTCCGAGACATGGTTTCCTATTTGCTTTCTCTGTAATACCATTCGTGGTTTTATGTCTGTCATCTTATCCATCTCCCCTTCTAACCTAGAAGGACTTGTTTGTTTAGGTCTCCTTAGGTCAAAGCTGTTGCAGACCTTGCATCGTTGTCACCCTTCTTTGAACCTTTTCTTGTTTTGCTGCATCCTTCTCTGAAAATTGCTCGGAGCGACAACTCTTGGCTGCGCCAAGGATTTGCAGTGCTGCCGAGGTGTTCCCTGGTGCGTTGGGTGTCCCTCACCTGCTCACTCCCAACATTCCCTTGGTTCTCCCAACCAGCACCAAGCTTTGCTCTCTGTGAGTGAATAGTTTCTTGCGTTAATTAAATTGTGATGGCTCCAGGGATTCTGTTCGCTATATTGGCCATTACTTTGTGCTGTGTGTGTGTAAATATCTGACGAATCTATCTGTAGCTCTTCGCAGTTAGTTCTCTTGATTCTATAATCACCAACAAACTTTATCATCTTGTTGCTTCCTCTGTTTTTGACATAAATAATGAATACATTGAATAGCACAAATGCAAAACCAGAGCTGTTGTGAAAACTGAGTATTTATTCCTGTGCTGTTTCTTCTCATCTAACAACTTGTTAATTCACAAAAGGACCTTCCATCTTATCCCATGACAGCTGAATTTCTTTAAAAGCCTGTGGTGAGAGACATTGTCAAAAGGTTTGTTAGAGATCCAGGCACGTTACATATATATCATAACGTACCACACTTAACCGTGTATGTCATGAGAAGTTTGTTGTCAAAGCCATGCTGTGCCATGATGGCACTTCTATATGACATTTGTTTGCATACTTGCTGATCTGTTCTTACAATTTCTATGAATTTTCTCAGCATAGGGGTGAGCCTGTGGTTCCCTGGAGCCCTTTTATTGAAATTGGCAGCCCACCCTCAGCTTTTTATATCTTGTTTAAGTTTGTCTTAGAGGGAAGCTAGGCAGCACGGCCGAGAGTTTTGTGGTTGGGTGTTAGAGTGCCTTTAAAATTCCTGGTTGAAGAGCATCTAATTCTAGTATCCTGCTATTGGTCCTAAAGTCGGATCTAACGATGCTACGTATTTTGACAGTCTCCTTGCACCTGTATCATCTTACTGCTCCCATGCACACCTTGTATTTTTTCTGAGTTTTCAGTGGCCCATTTGTCTTCATTGTCCTTTGGTCCTGCCGAGTAGCCGAGCAGACCTCCCTCCTCCTGTGGTGTTGCCTTCATGTTTCCCACATGTGAAACATGAGCTAGAAAGGAGGAGGCTGCTGGAAGGCAGGAATATGTGGCCACAGGGGAGCACCTCTTTCTGTCTCCGTCCTAGTTTATGTTGCCTAAAGTGGGTCCAGAAGCCATGACAATAAATTTACGTATGTATCTATATATACACACACATACATATAAAACTAGCTTGTATTTTTTGCATGGAGGGTGTAGTTAGTTGAATGCAGCTCTACCCAGTCCTTATCACTCAGAACAAGTCTCAATTTGTGTGAAAATAAACTTAGGCAGATGTGAGCTTTTCCAAATCTTTGCACAGATGGCAGATTTGTTTAATATATTAATGTATAATGTTCTGGTGTGGGTTATATTCATAACAAGATTTTAATGCAACTTTAAATGTTTAAGACATTCAGAGAATTTAGGATCAGAAGGAAGGGGAAGATGTTGTTGCTGTTCAGAAGAATCAATGGGCATCTTGATTGTGAAGCCGTTCAAAATTCAGTGTTTCATATCCATTCCTGCCATTGATCCTTTGATATTTGTTACAAAGAATCCAAAGATGTGTGTAGAAGCCCTGGTTTTGATGTGGATCAGACCTTTGCTCCCATCTCTTGCTAACTACTTTCTAGCTGTTTTCCTGTTTTTTGCTCCCTGGAAAGTAAGGTGGAATTCACTGTTCTAGTCTCATAATACCTGAGGTGAGACAGCAGCCCTGTTTTCTTCCTCTCTTACCTGCTTTATTTCCCCCTTTCATCTGTCTGTATGTATGTGGATATTTCATATTCTGCTTCAGCTTTTGTGTGTGTGTCCATCCCACCGTTTCCTTAATTGCTTTATGCTCTGACTGTGCAGGATCCTGGCTTTTGTGTGTGAGGTTCGTGCAACTGTTTCCATCTAGTTTCTGCCTTTTTCAGTGGCTTCTGAATCAACTTCCCTCCCTTGAATCAATTGAGGTAATGTGGTGTGGGGTTGCTTAGCAGTGCTGGGAAGCTGATACTGCCTGGGTGATGCATGCAATGTAACTGCACCAAGCAAAAGAGACTACCTGTCCTCTGTGGTCTCTGCAGAGAAGAAATCTTGCATTTTCTAATGTTTTCACCATTCTTGCTTTAAGTGTTTTGTTTGGTTTTTTTTTTGGTTTTGCATTTTTTTCTTTTAATGTTGCTGAGTAACAGTTTTATAGACTTACACGTGTCCCTTCCCCCTTCTTCCTGTTATGTGCAAGTGTAAAAAAAACTTCATAGCACGTAGAATCAAAATATAATTGAGATGTTGATCTTTAAAGAGCTGCGTATCTAATTAACTGACTTTAGATAGGTATGTTTTCTGTCTTCCTCCTCCACATACCAAGCAAAGCTGTCAGGAAGGCAGAACTGAGCTTTGTAGGATGTTTTCATCCTCAAAAGCAGCATAGACTGGCAGCCAGTCTAGTGTGTGTGGCAGAGGATTAAAAACTAGGATGATTTTGGTACTTCCAACCATGAAAGAATACAGAATGAGTTATTTCAGCAGCAGGTATAAGGGTGTTAGTAGAAGTTACGAGCTCCGAAATAGTTCTTCAAAATTGTTGGTGCTTACATTGAAATTTCTAAATTTTCAACTGTGGATAGATTTTAGTTTTATTAAGATGACAGAAGAACTGAAGTCTTTTTTTCCCCACTTTCTTGTTTTGTTGTTTTTTCAAAAGCCAAGGGAGTACCTGTGAAAAAAAACCACCCACCCAGTTTCTTTCTCTCCCTTGTCTTCTTTTTAATAAGGAGCACTAGAAAAGTGTACATATAAGAGAATCAAGTATCTTTGAGCCACAGTTGTACCAGATGGTTGCCTCATTATTCTCACAATATTGAATAGCATGGGATAATCCCATATTTAAGTTACAGTGTAGGGTAACTAGGAAGGTGGTATTTTCCCCTTTTAAACCAGTCAGAATACAAACCCAAGTTTCTGCATACAGTCCTGGGGAGAGACTGAGGGCATCTTCCCCATCAGCCCAAAAGGAGTTGTCCACCTTGACGTCTTCTCTTTCTTTGATGGTAATTAGACGGAGTATAACTGTATGGCAAGTGTAAAAACTTTGCCATTAATTTCTTTTTGCTTGTTTCCTGCAAATATCGGTAAGCGTTAAGCCCACCATTCTTCTTCAGAATGATGCCACGATTTTGGAAACTCTCCCTCTGTGGAGGCAGGCTGGCAGACTCTTTGCAGACTTTGTGTACGGTTCGCCAAAGGAATTGATGAAGCGATCGCAGCCTTCAGGTGCCTGGTACCTCCTGTCTCGGTTTCTTTTGAGCCTGGATCCCAGCACTAAGCTGTCTTAGAGAGCAGCCTGGCAAACGGCTCTGCTGATGGGGTGGAGGTCAGATCACGGGGGTCCAGCCTGAAAAATGAATTTGGGCTCTGAGGGTGCAACCGTTGATGTCAAGGTACACCCAGAAGCAGACAGAGGTTGCGATGAAGAGATGCGATCTGGAGGCTGATCCTGTGTCAGTGCTGTAAAGGATTTCTTGTTAGGTATGAGATTGTTGAGCAGTTGGTCCCTCTGATCTACTCCTGCTTCTGCCTCTCTTAACCAGTAGTTTTCATAACTGGCATGCATTTCCAGTAGCCTGCTAGCTGATTAATTTCTGGTTTAGACCATTTAATCTGTAGTATGTGCTCATTTATCTTTGTCTGTAAGGAAGCGAAACATTGAGCTGGTGATGGGATTTATAGCAGGTTCATTGCCATGGTTTCAGACAGCCTTACACAGCCTAAAAATAGATACAAGAAAGAATATTCTCTTCCCTTCTCTCCCTCCCCCAGCTCTCTAACTAATTGGAATTTCCTTTTTTTTGTTTGTACGTTTTTGTTGTTATGAATTTACTGACTGACAGGTCAGGCAAATTTGTTTGATGTTTTGTTCGAAAGAGGAAAGTTCATCGTAGTATCAAATACATTGGGGAGTGACTTTCCTGGTTATGTGCCAAAGCTATTACCTCCTGCTCCTGTCTCTTACACTTGAGTAGCGCTGCTCTGGTAGACTGTAGCTTATTACAAACGGGTGCCGTAGTCCAAGCAGTGTAAGGAACCATCCTGGGGGGATACCTTTTGAAAATTATAACCTTGACGTTGCCTTGTGCTCAGCAGGAGAAATGTACAGAGTGGATAATGATGTGCCTTTAGCAGCCCCGTGCCGCTGCCTGAACAGGCCGCCCTT
>NW_009721279.1:24732-50251 GCF_000703405.1 Apaloderma vittatum
CTTTAATGAGCGAATAACTCTGTCCTGCAGCCCCATAACTAGGATGTTGCAAAGGATTGAAGTTGAGGAACACAGCTGTAGCCACGGTGGGATAAGTTTCAAACTACTGCTTGCTGTGCAGTGGTGCTTGGTGAGGAGCGAGGGGAGGCAAACCGGGGTGAGGACTGCTCCCCATTCTTGGTATCCTGGCAGAGACAACACGACAGCTGCACAGCCTTGGCTTGGCTGGCTTAAAGCTTGCTTGGGCACGACTTCACTACCTCCCGACTGCCGTGTTGTTTGTCTACATACGTCAGAAAGATGGAGGTGGAACGCTGCTTGGCAGTCTGTACGGTCTCTTCTGATGTGCGCCGGCTCAACTATGTTTAGCTTCGGGTGGGATAGTTTGAATTTCCCCCCGGCTTCGCCTTTGACAGAGGTGTTGATGGTTTCTGTTTGCAGGAGTCCCGGTTGCTTTTAGATCTCTTTCCCCAGACAGGAAGGGCATGGATTGGAATCACACCGATGCCTTGGATTTCCTGCATTGCTTCCTGTTGAACTGATGGGCCAAAAGCTACGAAGGGAGATACTGTGTTACAGCGCCTGCATTCTGTGTGCAACTCCTGAGGCTCGCTCCCTGGCTATTTATGTTGGAAAGCAAGTAAATAGCCCCATGGCAGGCTTAGCAATTCGTATGCTTTGGTGACAGATTTTTAGAGCAAAGGGAAAGCTTTCTGGGTTGAATTGCGAAGCGGCAAAAAATCCCCTGTGGTCTCTTGGCAGATTGTGTGCGGCCAACAGGGTGTTGGTTCTGCCGATTGGTTTTTCATGACCAAGGCTTTGATAGCCCAAGAGAAGCTGCGGTGAGTTTATTCATCTGTACGTGTTGCTACTGGTAGCGGGCATTTTCTTTCTTCCTGCTGCTGCTTTTGTGGTCAGGGTGCCCTAACCTTTCTCTGTGGGGCTAAATGGAAAAGGGCTGATGTCAGGGTGCAAATATGTTAGTGAATGGCTGCAGATTATTGCTATTTCGTTCTCTTTTGGGCTTGTTTAGTGGTTGTAAATACTGTCAGAATTTCCCGTGTTTCTGAACTGATCAAAATTCTGGCTTCTTTTTCCATATTCTGTATTGGACTAAATTTGTATCTTTAGGAAGAAGGTGGCACAGGTGGTGGACGGGATAACTTAAGGGAGGACTGCTATTCAGAAGAGATTAAACCTTATCCAGGAGTGTCTGTGTATGTAGGGGCAGAAGGGGCAGAAAGAGCCTGGTAGTTGAATTTTTGATGGTTTGCTGCAAAGTCTTGTCTGTTGCTTACACGCTGCATTACATTCGGTACCTGCAACATGTGCCTACGCTTTCCTGCTCCTCTGTGTGATAGTCTGCAGTATTTACATGCCTGACTGGCAGCTGGAGAGCAGAAAAGCAGCCCCCAAGTACAGGTGAGGGAAACGTGCCTTAGCCTTTCAGAGAGGCAGAGACCTGCCTTGCCCTGTTTGTCACCAGTATAGGGCAGGGCACACTGAGATTTCCACAAAATACGGGGCTTCCTGGCTGCAAGGATAGCAGTGCAGTGCTTTCACATTTCACCGATTTTTTTTTTTTTTTTTTTTTTTTTTCCCCAATCCAAACTGAAGCTGAAGGAGTTCCTAGAGACCCCTAGGGATGAGAGGATGACTGCCATCTGTGGTCAGTCATGTGCTCCCTGGGGAGAAGCGCAGATTGCTTTGTGCAGTCCATATCTGGCAGATATTTATGTATTCTTTAAGTGGACCTTCGTTCTGCTGTAATGATTTAAACTCCTGGAAATATTCTGTGCATGAATTTACATAAAATAATTCAACCTGCATAATATGATGTCAGTACACAGTAATTGATCATCTCTTTCCCCTCCCATCTACCTAACACTTGTGTTTCAAATGCAGTCATTTTATATCTGTTTTTGTTCCCTTCGACCCCTCCAGCCACTTCCTTACTCCTCTCACTATGTGCTAGCATGCTCCATGGGGGAATGCATGTGTGTGTGCATGCTCCTGAAATATGCCCAGAGCTTTGCATGTGTGCTCCCCCCTCCTCCATCTAATGATGCAGAGACTGGTGTGTATGTGTGTGTGTGTATCTGGGGACTGTGGATGGCTAGAAGCAGTGATAAGGGATGCATATATATATATATATATGTATGTATGGCAAAGCTCTGGAGTTGTGCTGTGCATCTGTAGAAATACACAAGTTCGGGATGAGGTGAAAGCGATGCCAAAAGCATCAAATTGTACGCTATTTTGTCTAGGTAATGAGGTGTTACTCAAAGGCAGATGCTTCGCTTGTAAACCTTGTAGGAACTGGAGTATTCATATTCAGGAGGTATGAAAATTAAGGATACATTTTTCTGAACTCTTGAAGGAGTACCTGTAATGCTATTTGCTTTCTTTAAAGTTCACTCAATAAGTCAATGCATCTTAATACTTCAAATATTGTTATAGATTAGATGCTGTTTAAAGAATGGAATTAATGCCGCAAAGCAAGAGTCCACAGTGAAAAGGTCTAATTCTCCCTTTCTGTGACTTATGAAATGATCTTTAATTATTTAGTTACGCTTTTCCCCTCTCTCAGTCTCCATCTTGTTTGTTGGGTACAGTAGTGCTCCTACAGCAACGCGCTGTCCTGTATTATGTTGTCTGTAAGAAAGGTTTCATTGCTTGTCTTTTGCAGATGTTGGAAGAGGAGGGTGGCTAAAGAGAGCTGATGGCCTCCTGCTTTTTAAGGAACTGGATTAAATTCTTGACAGATTTCCCTGTGTTGTTAGAAAGTGACTTTGAACACACAGAAACTGGTTAAACTCCTGATAAACTTGACACCTATGAGTTAATTTTCAGAAAGTCTCATGCTTCTGGATGCAACCTGTAGTAAAAGGATCTGCAGTCCTCTGTAAAGAAAGCTGCAGGATGTGAAATATTTGAAGACCGATTTGGCCCTAAGAGTCTCGCTTTGGGAATACAGAATCAGTGGTTTTGCTTTGGACTTCAGTCTGTTTGACCTAGATCAATAAACGGATTTAGACTCCAGTCTCCCATTGGAGTCAGCATCTACGTGTCTTGAGGACCTGGTTTTTCTGTCTGTAATTCCCCATATAGAAAGTAAGGATGAAGTGATGCCTCCTCCTCTTACAAGGGTGTCATGAAGTTAGAGTAAATACTTTATGAGAGAGTAAGTCAGCCTGCTCTACAGAAAATGCAGAAAGATGATTTTTATTCTGTCTTAATAGCAGAGTACAAGTAGCTAATAAGCCTTGAGGGCAGAACAGGTGGAAAAAATAAATCCTGAGTGCCTTCCACATAACTGGATGCGCATGCCTGTGCCGTGAAAGAGGCAGAGCTGTCTTTGGCAAGTCTACAGAGGGAAACTGGTGAAGGTTATGGTGTGCAAAAAGAGGAGGAGGTAACTTGCGGCTTGATGACATGCTTAAACACAAATACTTCTCAATTCTTAACTCTTCCTGTAATGTATGCATTTTTTTCTTATTTGAAGAAGAAATGAAAATCTATTCTGTTTGCAAATTAATCTCACTGGAGATTCCTGGCACTGGGGTGAGAGATGAGAGTGGCAGTGGCCACAGAGCATCGTGCGAGAGATGGAGGATCCTGAGTAATTTTGCATGTGTGGGATAGGACTGTTGACTTCAGATCCCAGCTCTGGAAGGAAATGGACTTAGTCCTCCATCAAAGAGCACTTTTTTCCTCCCTCTCCTCGGTCTTGCCATTCATGGCAATCCTTTTCCACTTTTTGAGGCCTGATTCCACTTCTTGGCTGCTTGTTCTCTTATCTCTCCCTGTGGTTTCTCTTCCCTTCCAGACTTGTTGTCAGAGACCAGACACTTTGTCTGTCCTTCCCCATCCTTGACCGGTTTTCCTCTTGCACGCAGTTGCCTTTTTCCCTTTCCCTGCCTTGTTTGTGCACTGCCTCAGGATCCCTGGCTCCCATCCCTGCTCATTTCGCACTCTCTCCCTCTCGTGTTTTGGGCCCTTGTCCCAGTCTGCTCCTTCTCCTCCCTGGGGTCTGGCGCCCGTCCCCGCTGTGCTCCAGCTGCCCGCCTTCCGCTTCCTCGCTGCCTGGGTGCTGGCAGCTCCGCCACGGCCAGCGCAGGAAAGATGGAATTCCTCCTCTCTGGGGCCTGGATCCTCTCCAGGGCCTGGACCTGCTCCAGTTTGAGCAGCCATGGAAATTGAAGGCCTCTTGGGCTCCTCAGTTCCCAGGCTGATGCGAGCTTGCCCGCTCTGCAGGGAGATGTTGGGATGCCATTGAGAAGGCGTGTGAAGTTCAAGCATACTCAGCAAGGAAGAACTCCTGGGAGAAACTATTTATTTACTCTTCAGAGGTCTTTGCCTGCCGTGGGTATGCTGTACGCTACTATCGGATGTGGGCATATAAAAGCTGCCTTCCGTGTTCAGCATAATCTAAAGTTATTTGAGACTCAGGAGCCAAGAGAACATGAGGAGTGTAGGATGTTCTTCAAGGGAAGAGCAATCTAATACCGGATTTCCCTGTTTGCCTGGCGCAGCTGCATGCTCTGCTGTGCCGCTTTACTGGGAGCCTTGTGTTTGGTGAGAGGACCCATCAAAATCTTTCAGGCGGCATTGGCTTTGAATGATTTGAAATGTATTATTTACTATGTCACATTTTCTGCCTGATCTTTCACTGACGGGTCCTACCTCTTGATATCTTAATTTTATCATTAAAAAAGGCTCTTAGTCCTGCTCGGATTGTAAAGGCTGTTCTGGAGTATTACTTCCAATGATATTTTGAGGACATCACTTCAGTCCTGTGCACGGCTTGGGCAGTATTTCTGCTTTCTGTCCTTGCTAACTCTGCAAAGAAGAGGACAGGAAGATCAATGCTTTCCACTGTCCCCTTTAGTAAAAAAAAGTACAGATTCCACAGATAATGTGTTTTTATACTTCTAAGCAGATGAGAAATTAGTTTTGAAATGTAAGAGAAGCCACAGGGAATCTACACTGAAACAGGTTTGTTGATAAAGGGACAATAGAGTGGTTGAACAGGTAAACACCTCTCTAGGTACAGTTTCTAAAGCTTGCACTAGCAGTGCTAGGCTTTGGATTAAGAGGGTCGTTAGGAGCAGTTGACATGATTTTACCAAGGGGAAGTGAGAGCCTTTTATGAGAACATAAGCAGGTGGATGGATGATGGCAGTGCAGTGGATGTGGTTTATCTGGATTTCAGTAAAGCATTTGACAGCATCTCCAACAGCATCCTCGTAGCTAAACTGAGGGAATGTGGTGTGGGTGATTGGGTAGAGGAGTGAGTTGTGAACTGGTTGAAGGAAAGAAGTCAGAGAGTTGTGGTCAATGGGACAGAGTCTAGTTAGAGACCTATATCTAGTGGAATCCCTGGGGAGTTGGTACTGGGACAAGTACTATTCAATATACTCATCAGTGACCTGGGTGAGGGAACAGAGAGCACTGTCAGTAAGTTTGCTGATGACACAAAACTGGGAAGAGTGGCTGACACACCAGAAGGCTGTACTGCCATTCTGCGAGACCTAGACAGGCTGGAGAGTTGAGCAGGGAGAAATTTTATGAAATACAACAAGTCTTGCACCTGGGGAAGAACAACCTCAAGTACAAGTATAGGTTGGGGACTGACCTGCTGGAGAGCAGTGCAGGAGAAAGGGACCTGGGGGTTCTAGTGGACAGCAGGATGACCATGAGCCAGCAATGTGCCCTTGTGGCCAAGAAGGCCAATGGCATCCTGGGGTGTGTTAGAAGGGGAGTAGCTAGGAGGTCGAGAGAGCTCCCTCTGCCCCTCTACTCTGCCCTGGTGAGGCCACATCTGGAATATTGTGTCCAGTTCTGGGCCCCTCAGCTCAAGAGAGACAGGGAACTGCTTGAGAGAGTCCAGCGCAGAGCCACAAAGATGCTGAAGGGAGTGGAACATCTCCCTTATGAGGAAAGACTGAAGGAGCTGGGTCTCTTTAGCTTGGAGAAAAGGAGGCTGAGGGGTGACCTCATTCATGTTTATAAATATTTAAAGGTAAGCATCAGGAGGATGGTGCCAGGCTCTTTTCAATGATGTCCAATGACAGATCAAGGGGCAGCTGGTGCAAGCTGGAGCATAGGAGGTTTCACAGAAACATGAGAAGGAAATTCTTTACTGTGAGGGTGACAGAGCACTGGCACAGGCTGCCCAGAGAGGTTGTGGCGTCTCCTTCTCTTGAGACTTTCAAAACCTGTCTGGACACGTTCCTGTGTGACCTACTGTAGGTGATCCTGCGCTGGCAGGGGCGGTTTGACTAGATGATCTTTTGAGGTCCCTTCCAATCCCTAACAGTCTGTGACTGTGTAAACTTATGCCAGTTTTCATTGTGAAGCAAGTTACACTGAGAAGAGCAGTTTATGCTGCAGACACAACAGCAGCTAATAGAACTTTTTTGGTCTAAATCTGTCTTATATGAAAGCCAACCCTAGACTGACTTAATAAAGCTTATACAATACTTGTATTCTAGCCAGACATAAAATGAGAACTTACCTGTGGCAGCAGTATATCTGCATCCCTGCCTCACAGTATCTCTGGTAGCTGTTCACAGATTAAAAGCACTGTTATCAATTATCTAAACAGAGAAGTACGTTATCTTGAAAGATCAAGAGAGCTGTCGTCAGACAAACGGGCAGACGGTGTCTCAACTGTGCTACTGAGCACAGGTAGAGTTTCCCCAGGGATCTCTTAGTGATTCAAGTATTTGCACAAAGAGAAGTGAGATAGAAACCTAAAAAAGTTTTAAAGCTTTGCTATGATTTTTTAACTAATTTTCAAAGGAAGAATAAAAACATGATTTTAAAACAACAGAAGATATTTGAACCTGGATATTATGCAGTCATACCTTATGACCCATTACATCCCCACCAGGATGCTGAGGAGAGAACAAAACAACTGTTGAGTTGTTTTCTAAAGAGAAGTACATGAAGCAGGTTTTTTTTCTTGGTGGTACATGCATTTCTTAATGGAAACTGTTGTTACCAAGTGTGATATTTCCTTGGTCAAACATAATAAAGGCTTCTGCTCAAAAACTTAATTAGAAAAAAATAACTGTATATTCCATTATATAAGTTTCTAAGACTGCTTGATAAAAGTCTCTTTCAGGAACGGTTGTTCAAATATTTAAGGCCTGAGGGAATTTTTTCTGTTTTTATAATGGGTTGTATATACTGAGCATATAACTGTGACCATAAACATGGTTTTCCTGGTGGAAGACTTACATAGTAATTTTGTGGGAGTCTGATCACAAGCTTTGGTTGAAAAGGAAACTAGTTGAGGCCATTATGGCTTCAGTTTAACATGCTTGGATAGGCACTTTCCCTGGGTGCATACTGCTGAACACTGATGTTGTGTCCCTCTGCGATTTCGAGCCACTGGGCCATAGGGTACCTGTTCTGTGCAGCATGGTGGCAAGCTGGTGAGCTTCTGCCCTGTATTTGTGCAACCCGCCACCAGTGCGACAAATGGGCACTGGTCTCTCTCCACAGGAGAGGGAACGGGGTCTCAGCACGCTGACCGCTGCCCTTTGGTCTTCTGCTAGGGGTCTGTGTGCTCCGGGAAGGGAGAAGCTCCTCTGAAGGGCCACTGAACACCCGAATTAGGCTCTAGTGCTTAGTCGCTCTCCAGAGGAGCCAACTGGAATTTTGGCAGTGTGAATACCTCTACTATATACTCATACTTGGTTCAGTGAAATAGTATTTCCCCTGAGCTGTTTTATTTCTCAAAAACCAGGACTGCATCAGATTTTCCCCCAACTACTAAACGGTAGTATTAACATCGTGTGTTATTTATTCTTTTGACATGTTTTTATTTCATGGAAAATGTCGACGTTATGCTTGAAGCTGGGTATGAGTTGCTGGATCTCTTTCAGAATTCTGTTAAATCTGGAAGTAAATCAGATTACTTTCTTCTACTGTAAGCACATTCGGCTTGGCTTTCATATGAGGTGTTGCATGGGTGAATGAGCCCAGAGCACTCCAGCTGGTGCAACAGCTTTATTTGTGCAGAGTGATGGCATGAAAGGGTTTTGGAAAATGCTTTTAATGGCTTCAAGAGTGACTTGTACAACTATTGAACCACCAAACGGCTTTAATTTCTTACCCACTTTGCTCCTGTTTTCCAGTGAAAAACTGTGGGCTCAGGTGATGACACAATTGATCAAGAAACTGTGCTGGCTGGAAACACAAAAAAGAGAGGTATTTTTTTTAAAAAAACCCTCTCTGTATATGTTCCTAGCATTTATCACATGGCAATAAAGTTTCCCCAGTGTTTCTGTCTATACTGTGAAATAGCTTTTTGCCCACATGATGATGCTTTTATATCTCAACTTTAAAAAGCTTTACCTCTTTGTAAAATGGTAACGTGTACGTTGCCACTTCTACAACATGTTATATAATCAGTAAAGGACTAATTCGGTGACTTAAACATGTATTTCATGCACTCTACTCCTATTTTTTTTTTCCCCATGGAAAAAATTGCGTCTTATCACTTATGTAAGCATATTGAGTTTTACTTTTTCATAGGTTTTAGTGATGGAATTGGCACAAACAGGTGATGCAAAATGGAAGGGGTTTCAGTGACACTGAGTATGTGACACCAGTAGATTGCAACTTCTTCCTCACCATCATTTCTTATGAAAGCAGGTTGAAAAACATCTCAGAAAGTAAGTTGTGAATTTTACAGTAATGAAGAAATATCCCTGCTGTGAAGTAAAGCAGAAATTTTATAGAAAAATGTGGTCTGTTCAATTGGGAAAGTAAAGTGGCAGGAAGGTATTTTCAAATTAAAACCAGAGTGTTGAACTTCATGTACAAGTAAATTGTAAGCGCATACATGGTGGTTGAATGACGATACAATAAATGCAAAGCAAGGGGGCAATATTTAATTCAAATTTTAATGTGTCTAATAACAAAGCATTTGTCTCCCTCTGTGCTGTTAAGGTATTCATGGGTCCAGGAGCTCCCCATTTTGCTCAGACTCTGCCTTTGGATTGGAAGGAAAAACACAGTTGCTGGGGGAGAGTCACTGACTGAGCAGCTGGAACCAATCATCCCCTTGACTTAGCAGATGAGACGTTAATTTTCCTTCCAGGAAGAGCCAGAATTACCTGTTTGTACACTGCCTTCAAGTTGGCTGATATAAAACCCGGAGAAAATACTTGGCTGAGTTGGTTTGAATAGGATATCGGCATTCTGGATTCTAGTAAATAGGATTGATTGTGGTCACGGGTGTGATGAAGGCAGTGAAGAATAATTAGCGAAGACAAGTCCCTAGAGGTTGGGAAATGGTCACAACCAGTCCCAAGAGCAACTTGCATGAAGAGTTTTCCATGGGGCTTCTTTTAGAAGGTGAGCACGTGAAGATTTCACTTAACTGCTCACTTACATATATATACAATGGCTTTGCTTGTGTAAGATGTAGGGAAGAAAAAGAAATGTTCCTTGCCTGAATAAGTTTCTAATGCAAGATTGTCTGTAAAACATAACATAGAGGTAATCAATATGTTTACTGTCTTGTTTATCATTGACAACTATCAAAAGTAGTTTCAATTTTGTGGAATTAAAAGGTAAATATTTGTGAACCAGACTTACTTGATTCATAGACCATGTATTTATGTGTAAGGGGTGAGGTTTTTTTCACAGAAGCAATTGCAAAAGCGTGCAGGAATCTATTAGTGCACTTGTTGATAGATCTCCTGACAGGTGTGTGGTTGAGGAAAAAAGATAGCATACATCGTATTTGTGCAGGATGGGACTGCTCTTCACTGACATCTGGCAGAAGATTTGGAATCCAGAACAGCTGCTAGTGCCACAGAATTGCAAACAGCTTTAAAACCTGAATGCAATGAAGATAAATGAGCTCCAGTTGGAAGCTGAATGGCCCTAAAGGTAGAAACAGTAATGAATGCGGGCACTCTGAATGCTGTACTGATAGGCTTGCAAGAGGTGTCTTTTTTGTCCTGTATGTACGTAAATGTTCATTATTCTGGATTTTGGGCTACATTATCAGCATACTGAAGAGTTGGAGTTTGTAGAACTTGGTGTTATTTACTGCTTAGGTCCCTAAACTGGGCATTGCTTTCTTGTTCTAGCTAGTTGGGTGTTAACAACTAAGCTTACTGTATTGCTCTCCAAATCTGAGTATTTAGTCTCTCCATCTATGTGACCATACCACAGAAACTTGGTCAAGCTGTAGGACAGTGTGATTTAGAGATTTTCAGAGTCTCACCAAGATGGGCAGCTTTGTTGGGCTATCTTTATTTTCATGACAGATGATGAATTTTATTCTATTATGGATACTTTACCTTTGTTGAGGGCATTTCTTATTGCTGCAAATTTTAGGAAGTCTGCAGAATGCTAAAGTATCCGGTTCTAAGACTTTGAAAAAGTCGACAACCATAGTGTTTTCTTTGGGAGGCAGGTTTTAAGAAGTTAATTTTCTGTGCCTTTAGCGACAGGAGAAAGAAAAATTAAATGGGTGTTTAGAAATGAAGGAGCTCCTCCTCCATCCTTTTCTCCACTGACTGTACAGTGGGCTAGACATGAGCCTCTAATGCTGATCTTCTTGACCATAACTCACCTAGAGCCTCCCTACTTCTGACTTCATCAAGCAACCATCATTGACATTAACTTACTTCTCTATCTGAATATTGTGGATGTGAGCAGCAAGGGCAGACAGGAGGCTGGGCACAAATCCATAAACCATTTTCAGCTGCAACGTTTCCATTAGAGGCTGAGCAACCAAGCTTAGGCTGCTGGGTGCAAGCAGAGAATCAGACAACAAGCACCTGGGTTTGCACTACTGCCCTTCAAGCTTGAGCTGCTTTTCTGTTAAGAGCTTTTGGAGTCACATTTCTCTGCTTCCACAAAAATACTGGTCCATTAGTGTAATGAGAAACTTCTGGATTTATGACAGGTTTCTAATGTATGTTTTTCTTTGTGAGGACCTTTGTGTAATTTCAAGGGTAGTATGTCATTCTGTGCGGAATAGTGCGAAGCACGAACATTGTGTTAGTGAGGCAGCCCTTTGTGGGTTTTGCTAGTTCCTTAAGAAATTCAGATTCTCAAGACGATTTTCCAAGAAGTCTTCTGTATTGTCCACGAGAAACTGTCGAAGACTTGTAAGATGATGGTGACTTCAAAGCTTTCCAAAAAATCCCACTTTCTCCACTGTGAGCTTCTCTTTCCTACAGAACATATTTGTTTTGTGTTGGTGAAAAGGATAAATGACCTCTAGGTGTTTCCACACAGCTGTGCCACATGGTAAATGGTGACTCCTTTTCAAGAACCTGATTTTAATTATTGTTGTTTGCCTGGAACAGAGCTGATCCAGGCACTTCATGTAGCATGACTTAAAAATTTGCCATTTATTGCTGCAGTGGCTGGCCACATGTATCTTGTCTACTGTCTCACCGCTTGACTTTCACCACTGCTGCGCCTGGTGTACACGAGCTTTCTGTTGAGCAAGTGCTGAGGATGATTTCTTTCTTTTGCATTGATTCATCACAACTTTCAAATTTGTGGCATTTGGCAAAGAAATCATAGCATGTTAGAGGTTGGAAGAGACCTCTAGAGATCGTCTAGTCCAACCCCCCCAAATCATGCTAGTGTTATTTAGATTGACTAACTTTAGTTTTTGTAATTACCATGGTTGCTTTGTACTAGTCTGCTGTAAACTTGTGGAAATTAACTGGGATAATGTTTCATAAAATATAAAAACCCGAGCTGTGTTGGTCCACTGCTGCCTGTAATTTTACACTGAAATCGGTTTCAGTCTTCCTGGTCCTCTTGCCTTGTTATGTTATTGTATTGTTATGTTTTTGATGCAGGTTTGAGAAACTTGCTCTCTTATTTCATGTTCATGGTAATTCTGGTATATTAATGAAAATGCAGCTTCACTGTCCATTTGTGCTGCGGGTGTGGAATTTTCCCTTGCTGAAGGTGTACAGGTGCTTTTGGTAGGGCTGTGCTTTTAAACCTACTTGACTGTTGTCCATGAGGAAGGAAGAAAATGGAAATAGGAAGGATCAGCACATCATATGAGAAGTGAGCTTGATTGATAAATTTACTTCTGCAGTGGGGTGGCTGAGGTGCAGACATGTCCTGCTCCCTCTGCTTTGGAGCACTCATGTCTGGTGCGGGATGGGGGCCTGGACCACTGAGAGAGGTGGCATCTTCACCCTCAATGGTTAGATTTGCCACAGCTGCTCCCTCCAAGTCCTCCCCATTTGACCTGTACATATTATCCTGTCTTTCCTTATAACTTACTTACTAAGACTCCTTAAACTTACTCTAATTTGTCAAGTTTTATGTTTTTTTCTGCAAATATGAAGGCGCTTGGCACTGAAGATGAGTACTTGGCAAGAGTGTTAGCCAGCAGTATTCACTCTAGTCCTCTCGACAGCTGAGGCTTCCCAGAAGTTTTACAAGACACAGAGAGTTAAAATCACGTGTGAGCAGTTTGCCTGGATTGCCCCACTTTCTTCATGCTGCTTTACGTTTGTTATCCTTTGGAAGATCTGGATTGAATTTGTTCCTTTCTAGTCCTCCGGTGCCTTCCTAGCTCTTACTGACAGTTTTATAAGCCTTTCAGTCAGTTTGAGTTGTCTTGTCCGGTGTTGTATTGATTACTTTAGTCTTGTTGAAAAGTTTTGTTGCCATACGATCTGAGAGACAGTGTTGGACCAACGTTGGAGAGGCCTGGACTGCAGTTCCGGGGCTACTTTGCTCTGTGACTTCACAGCATCCCTCTGTGCCTCAGGCTTCCCCACCTTTGAAAGGAATCACGGAATCTCTTTGGTTGGAAGAGACCTTTAAGATCATTGAGTCCAACCATGAACCTAGCACTGCCAGGTCACCACTACACCATGTCCCTCAGCACCAGATCCCATTTCTTAAACACCTCCAGGGATGGTGATTCCACTACTGCTCAGGGCAGCCTGTTCCAATGCCCAGTGACCCTTTCAGTGAAGAACTTCCTCCTAATATCCAGCCTAAACCTCCCCTGAATAGTAATCAGTGTACAGCCCTCTGTTTTGCGTTGTGAAAATGTGTTTAAGCAAAGCAAAATAACATGGAAAAAATCCAGATACCTGGTACTATTCTGCCCATATGAGAGGAGGCTTCAGGCTTCAGGAACCGCTTGCGCCAAATGTTCAAACTCCATTGATGTAAAAGAGCAGAGCAGTTAGCAGATCAGATTGACATCTATTCTAGCATGAGCTCTGCTTACGTTTGTAACAGTGGTTTATTGCTGCTCGTCTGTAATATTTTGTAACCCTCTATTCCCAACCCCCTGCCCTCTTCCCACCAAAAAAGTACTGTTTGCACTCCTAGCTCCCTTTAGATTAAATCAGTTTGATTGTTTTTTTTGTCCTGCAAAGGCAAAATATGTGGAAAATTTAGTTGGCCTGAACCTTTTCAGTGCTATATAAAGCATCCCTCTTGAACAGGGGAGTTTGGATCTGTCCTTTTGATTTGCCACTCTTTTTGCTCCGGTACTGGTTATTTCCCTTCACTTATGTTTTGCTTAGAGCTGCATGTGTTGGAATCTGGTGGCCACTGCTTTTTCTTCTCTGTCAATACCCTCCTCAGTTCATCAGTGCTGTCCTTCTACTAGAGTGTCTTTAAAATTCTCCGTCCTCTGTTCAAACTTGATCCTTCTCCTCATGATGGCAGATGTTAAATATCCTAATCTCCCCAGGTCTGCTCAATATTTGCTTAATACTCTTTTGTTGGGTTTTGTGACCATAGTTTGCTGTATTCTAGATCAAAGCTATTTAAAGAAAGGTATACAGCTTGGCTGATTGTGCTGCATTATTTCAGAGAGGATAATTGTAGTAATTTTTAAGGTCACTTACATAAAGACATAATAAAGATATTATGTTGATGTTATGACAGCAGCGCAGTGAGTGAAGCTAATGTCATACAGAAAAAACATGAAATTATGTCCAGTGCAGCATGGTGATGTTTAGATATACATTCAGATTAGAAAAAGAGAAAGGTTTGCTTTTTAATTCTTTTTAAGTAGTAGATGCATGTGATCAGGGTGGTCAATACTGCTTAGATCTTTGCTTCCAAAGGGAAATGTGTATGTGTAACTGAAGGGTTCAAAAATAAATAAGAAAGCAAATAAATATTAAGAAGAGTTTCTATATTACTGTTACTATTACTGAAAAAACCCCACTCAGCTCTATATATGGAGTGGTTTGGCTTGTACCTTTCCTGCATAATTTTTTTTGGCTCCTAAATTTGTGTCTTATTTCCTTGTTTCACTAAGTTTATTGGCTTGTCTGAATGTGTATGTGGGCCACGAGATCATCTAGTCAGAAGAACATTTCTAGAAAAGTTCAAGCTCTGCAGTATTTCCTTGTGTTGATTATTTACTGATATCACTTGAGCTGACTGGACTGATTCCTATGTTTTGGATTTAATGGAAAGAACAGATTTCTTCTTTGTGCACTTTAAATGTCTGTACTTAGCCAAAAACTAGCATAGTAACACAGCAATTGTTCAGCTGTGTTGATGCTGTCTGTGGTATATGGTGATTTCAGAAGAGCTCTTAAAACAGCTTTTGGATTAATAAGGACATGGATCAATGCCTTTGTGTGTAGGGGCACTTCCAGATAGAGTGCACGTTGTTCCCTTTTTAAATGTTCCTGTGTACTCCACGTGCAGGAAAATCAGATTTATTTGTGAGTAGGCCTTTCTTCTGGAATTCCAAATGCAACTTTCTTGTTGGCACTTCTTATGTCATAAAAAGATTTGATTTAATTAATTTCAAAGAATAAAATACATTTAATTGTTTCCTACTGCATTTTTAGATTGCAGTGCCGATTGAGGAAAAGAGTCATCTCTTTGGCAGTGTTTGACATGTGCTTGGATGGGTTTTACTCATGTCACTCCAACCTTGATGGGTAGGATAGCGCCCATTCGTTGCAAAAGCTTGCCTGCAGTTTTTTTGTTCTCCTTCACTGGCGCTTGTTGAGCTACTACGTAGAAGTGTGTAATCCTTAATTTTTCTTTCCTTCCTACCTAACATTTCTTCTAATCAAACTGCTGGTTTAATTTTTTTATTTTTTTTTTTTAACTCGGAGCTTCTTGCTGTGTAAAAAATCTGTGGGAACAGATTAGTCAGGGCATGGAAGAGTGATGTGTAGTAAATAGCATATCCTGCCGAAGACAGGACTGTGTTTGTTCTGTCTTTTGGGAGGGAACTGGTGCCTTATTACCTGGCGCTGTTCTTCATAGTAATACTGTAGAACTGGTGATGCATTCACTAATACGTAGGCTACCTTGTGCCTTGTTTTTTTCCCACAGTCTTCTCAATAATTTTAACCCCAGAGTAAAAGCCAGGCCATGATTGGCAGTACTCTTCTTGTGCCTCTGTTCATCTGGAAAGTTACATTTCCATTCTTTGTGTGCTACATGGTTTTTTTTAATGGTCATTGATCAGCAAATAAAAGTCATGCAGAATGAAAATGCAGTTACCAAGAAAGATAAATAGACAGTAGTGGCAGGTTTCATCAGAAACCCAGCTAGAGTGTCAAAAGGCAGGGAGGGGAAAATGTGAAATAAAATTCTAGTATGATGTGTGACATTTGACAAGTGAAAGTAATGGTCCTTGAATTAAAAAAGAAGGTTCAAAGTTGTGCCAGTTGATAAAAAAATCATACTGAATCACTGTTGTAGCTCTGCTCCCTTTTGAGGATAGAATAACTATTTAGCAGAAATACGCTATGTAATGTGGTATGAAAGCTGCATGGGGGGAAAAAACATAAATTAGCAGGCCAGGTCCTGAGGTAACTGTAATTCAGCAGAGGCATCCACGACCAGTGGAGGTGTTCAGGTGAGCTGGTGCAAGTGCAGCCTTCCCCTGGCACAGCAAGGAAGGTGCAGTCCTTTGTGTTCCCCTCTCCCTTACAGTGGGAATTTCTTCCTGTGCTTTGCCCAACCAGTGTTAACTGCTCTCAGTTTTTCTGGCCTTTTGAATTCTCACCGTCCTCGTCCCATCAGGCCAGGCTCCAGGTTCTAGAGCAGCTCTGGTCCCCAAACGAGACAAAATGTTTAGGCCATGTAATTGGGGGCATCTTGTACCTCTTTGGCTTTCCTGCTTCACAGACTCTTAAGTGAGGTAGCAGCTGCATAGGGTCAGGGAAGGCTGGAAGGGCCAAAGCAAAAAAATGCTGATGTAGCCAGGAAGGAATGTGGTGAGTTGTCCCATCTGCTCTCCTCATCTTCCTCCCATCTCTAGTAGCCCTGGCTGTGACTGACAACAGCCTGATTCCTAAATGCATAAAAATTAGTATAATTCATTGAAATCTGAGTTTTGTCACGCTCAGTTTCCAATGTGGTCTTAGTTGCCTTCCCCAGGAGAAAAGGAGTATTTTCCCATTTTGCAATACTGTAGTCAGTCTATCAGCCTTTACTCCCAGCAAGTGATTAGCCTGTGTATTTTGAAAAGTATAAAGTTTGCCCATTTTTCTTCTCTTAATTTGAGATATTAAAAAAAATCATAATGGTCATTACTGGTTGTATTAATGGTCATACATTTTATTAGCTCTAATGCTTGTGTGAAAACCCTCTTATTTATGGTCTTCTTTGCCCTTACTCTTTTATCAGATATAAGAAACGTGTTTCCCTAAACATGGGTGAAACAGAGCAGAGACCAACAGCAGGATCCCGGTTGGGAGCTCAGGAAAACGCTGGGATCAGTACCTTGGAGCATGGACAGAAACCACCTACGACTCCTCCAGGAAAACTCGTGTCCATCAAAATTCAGATGCTGGATGACACACAAGAAACTTTTGATGTTCCGGTAAGGATGCGGAGATTGAGGTGGCTGAAGATTATTCAGGCGATTCTAAAAATGCATGTTTTCAAACCAGTTCTCTTTTTATGTCAACTCTAATTCTTTGGCTAATGGATTCATGTTGTGGAGGAAATGGCATTAAATAGATGATGGTGCAATAGAAGTAACATTAAACAGTGAAGTGAACTGTAAATTACAGTTATTATTGTGTTTCTGTTTGAACAATTTCTGAAGAGGTGGAAGTCCTTGATGTGCTTTTTTCCTTCAAATATTACACCAATGGTTTCCTCTACTTCCTGACCAGCTGATACATTTCCTTGGTGCTGTTTTGCCCTTGATCCAGTAAACTGTAGATCTACACAGATTTTTTTTTTTTCCCTATTTCTCTGGCAAGTCTTTAGGATAGTAGCCTGTAATCATCAAAATTTTTGCTAATTTGTATCACTCTTAAGGCATCAGGTGCCCTCAGGCTGAGTGCAAGAAACGCATCAAAGCAATCTCAACTAAACTTTCTCTGTACCCCATTGCAATTAATCTAGGTTTGTACTTAACAAGGAAACAGTTACTACTTCTTTTGTGTGTGTGTGTATGCATATGATCAGAAGGATTAGTTTGAATTAGTTTTGATACAAAGACCGATTCTGTTTTACACTACCTAGCTGTAAGTAACCACTAGTGATTTTAACATGCTATGCTTAGGTAATTAACAGTGAGGTTGTTGAACACTTTTTTGCTATTACGAAGTGTACTGGAAGGTATATTTTTCAAAGCCCTCAGGGTTCAGTGAATAGGAAACTGGAAACCTGAGTTCAAATTTCATCCTTTGTTACTTGCATTTTATGTAGCTATGGTAACTTCCATGCCTTCATCGGCTCAGTTTTCCCTTCTGTGAAATGGGGACATACCAGCGAGATACATAGATCTTACATGTATAGTGCTCCATAAAAGCGCTTATGCTCATTAAAAAAATGTTATCCCCGTATTAAAGATGAAGGAATTCTGATTAGGAAAATAGTCATTTTAAAAAGGTGGGTTTTGCCTATTTATAAGGTTTTGTTTGTTTGTGTGCCTACATGTGCGTGCTTTTTGCTCTGCTCTCTGCTGCTGCTTGTGACATAACTGCAGGTGTGTGTTCAGCCTCAGAGTGTGTTGTAGTAGAAAGTAGGTTCCCTGGACAGGCAGGTATATGTGACCTGAACTGTCATGAAGTGAAACGCACACGTGTGTAGTAACAAACTTTCGTGCTTTTGTGCACTTGAGAATACCTATCAAATACATAGCAAACAGACTAAAATTAGCAGTCTTTAGGCAATCATTGCTGTTCAAAAGCGTTGTTGTTCTAGTTCAAATTATCAAATGCTAATAAAAGTTGTGTTGCTTATGTGACACAAATGTTCCTGTTATCCCAGAGACAACCTTTTATTTTCCACTCCACAGCTGCTACTTTACCAGGCTTTGGAAATGCCATGCAATTTGTAAGAGTTAGTAATTCAATTTAGTCACTCTAGTGGGAACTATTTTGAGATCAGGTCCCTTTCATTAAATTGTTTAGAAGCAAACGTAAGTAACATATGGATGCACTGCACCCACATAACTCCAGCTTCTGGGAGTTTGAGAGAACAGTATCTTTTTTGATCTTCAATATTGAAAGACATCAAGTTTAATTTTTGTTTTTAAACTTCAGCAAGACCTGGGTGTTCGAACAACTCTGTTCAGGTCACTTCAGTACAATCTGAAGCTTTTATTTCATAACTATCTCTATTAAAGGAAACCCCAGTTGGCTTTAAAGTCATATGTTTGGGTTAAGTTCGCAGGATGCTTAGATTATAAAATCTCTTAGAGCAGATTCTTAAACCCTTTGGTCTTTAAGGTATGCATAGTTAAACAGAGCAATACACATGATTTTTAGTCTGCTCTAAAAGGCATTAATTGTTTAGTCCCATCTCATAAAACTGAAAAGCATCTAAACATCTAAATTGAGATGTTTATTCACATTGGAAAACCCGTGTTCCTGTTTATAAACCTGATGGTTTTAGCCAGTTTGATGAAGTATACATGGGGAAAAAAAAGTGATACCATTGCAACAAAATATTTTAGGAGCAGTAAGTGTGGCTTTGGGCAGAGGATGTTAAACATACCTGTATAAGCACATCTGTGAGATTCCTTTTCGGTGGAGAATTAAAGGCTTTTTTGCACGGTTGAAGGTCTGAACTGCTCTTTCCAAAACTGGAGCTGTCATGGTTATGAAAATAACCTTCTCACAGGTGTCGTCAGAGAAGGTTTTGTGTTTCCTCAGGTTTCAGGAATTTTGCTGGATGACCTTTTCTCTTCTAGCAGATGGGCCAAACTTCGAGTGGTTTAGTTGCTCCTGTAACATGTCTTGTAGGCTGGTAGGAAGTTTAAGTCATGCCGCTTTATTACTGGCTCGTGAAGTCTGTGTGAAAATAGAAACAGATACTGGTGCTACTTCTTTCTGAATCTGAGGGAAGTAGTGAAGTAGTTGAGACTGTCCGTCTGTCTAGTTCTCCTTCCTTGCTACTCCTACCATTTCTTTTGTTATAGGTCCGCCAACACCACCGTTAGCTAAAACTGGGCAAAGATCTTATCCGTGGGGTGGTTTTCTTGGGTTTGTGTCTGTTTTGTTTTGGGATTGTTCTGAGTTTTTTGTTTTGTTTTGTGGAGTTTTGGGGTGTTTTTGTTTGGTTTAGTTTGGTTTGGTTTTGCTTCAAATTGTGTTCCAGGAGAAAAGGCAATCAGAGAGTCCCCTTTCTCCTACTGTATGCAGATGACTTTTTTTTATTAGAGAAAAATCCTTCAGATTTTTATGTCTGTTCTGTATATAACAAAACAGCAGAATAACATGACCTCCTTCCAGTCTCTTCCCTCCTTGTCTCCACTACACCCTATAATGCTGCTCTTTGGAATGTTTAAAAGTGAAGTAACTCTGGTGGCGTTTGACCTTCTAAAGGAAAATTGAGTCTTTTGGTGTATTTTGGTGCTATACAATCGTGCCATGTTTGGTTCATTACATTAGCTTCTCACAAGGCAAAAAAAATAAAAAGGAAAGAGATATCCACTTCATATGGCTTCATATTGGCCTGTAAATTATATTTTTTACTAGGAAAAAACATGAAGTGTATGGAGAGAATTTGTATGGGAGACTTGAAAAACAGAAGCCACAATGAAGGTCTTTTCACAAGTCTTTGCAAATGCAATACTATAAAAGGGTACATAAGAAAAGCTTTATATGTTGTTTTCTGTAAAAACCCCCCCACTATTTCATTGCAGAATTTCCAAACATTCCTGTCTTCCAAAAAGGCAGTGAAAGCTTGAATAGATAATCCTGGATCTTTTACGTGCACATAGTTAGGTGACTGCATAACTCTTCCGAAGCAAATACAGATGCTTTGGAGAGGCAGGGAAGAGTAAGCGCTGTTGCTTTCATAAAGAGGTTCCATTACTTTCACTTTTTATTTACTGCCTTTAACATAAAAGGAAAGTACAAAATTCATCAATTACCTTTTTGAGCATGTTTTTGTCCATTCTGCTGTGAGAAGATAAATTACGTAGAGTACCCTTCCCCCTTTTAAGTTACTCAGTTTTTTTATGACTGGATTCCTGTACCTTTAGTCTAAGTCTGTTGTGAACTCTCAGACAAGAGCACTGGCTGCAGTTGATTAGTGTCTGGAAATGAGACCATAAGTTGAAAGTTCATGATCATTCAGCACTTAAAAATGTTGGTCATGGCATGAGCTTTATGGAGGGAGTGGAATAGATTTTTGTCTCTTGCTTTTTGTTTCTGTTTTCCAGTTTGGCTGTATTTACCAAAAAAAATAGATGTGCTAACTGAAAACCGCAGAGATCCAAAATACAGCAGTCTGTTTCAGCTAGTGTTTGGCTGAGTAATGGCTACGTGGTAATATGAGCAAACATGGACCTATTCTGCTATGTGAGGGCACAACAGCTTTAATTAAAGTGACTCATGCAAAGGAGGAAGAACATTTTTTCACTCTTGCACACATAATGATAATTATGTATAGATAGATCTTGGATATTTTGAAAGGTTGACACTTCTACTGTAAGACTTGTAAAGTGGAACACTGCCAAATAGAAGCTGTGTATTGTAAAAGAGGGTGGAGAAGTACAGTTCTGCTTGATTTTGCTCTGGTTTTGTTTTTATCAATCTCATGTATGTTAGCTGGAAGTGAATGGGATTGTTTTCATAAAAACATAGTAAAACTTACAGATTTTCTTATGTTTCTTTTAATATGGTCTCCTCTGTAGATTTAAACCAGTCTAAGTAAAAAAACCAACACAGCTTTAAAGTTTTTAAATAGCTGATGGTTGCATCTACTGGAGATTGTTCTAGGAAAGAAAACACTTTGATATTTAGTGTCTATGCCATTTATATTGTACTAACTTTTACAGTTGTTTCAGTGCCAGACACAATCTGCCTTTAGACTACTGCTAAGCAGAGAGTCAGTGCTGTTCCTTTCTAAGTAAGGCTGAAGATGTAACTGGTTCTCGTGTTAGACTACTGGGCTGATTCGGTGACTCAAACTAAGTTTAACTCTGACTGACATGATGCTTGTCACTGTTGATGTCCTGCTCTTGGGGTGAATGGCGCTGATATGACGGGAGTGATACCTCTGATGCTAAATAGACATTCAGAGTTTACTTCTCGTTACCGTCAAAGTGAGATCAAAGTATAGCACATGAGGTAAATGATTCTCCTTTCCGTTAGGATCTGTTCTCCTTAATTAAAACCAAACCAAAGTGCACTTTATTGTGTCTGGAAGAAAATAGTTGCTTCCTTTTTGTGGCCTTCTTTTGGAAAGACCAAAACATACTTGTCTGTCAGATTACTCAAGTTTATTAAACATCTGGTTTGTGTCTTACGTAAACTTTCTTTCCTCTCAATGTGTTCAAGCTTTGTGAAATATGCAGGGTTGGAAAATGTCATCCACTTTGAGGGATTAACACCGGGTTTCTTAAGCAACAGGAGTCTCTTAATAGAAAACAGGGTGAGGGTATAATCCTTAGTAAGCATTGGTTGTAAACATTTCATTTCGATTTTCTCTCAGAAGACAAAGGCTCATCTTTAGGTTATCTGAGAATAAAGACCAAATGGTCTTGGTCTACAATTATTTATCTTCCTCTGGAGTTCCAATGCAGTACCTTGGTAGGGAATTTCTGTGCCTCACGTCCCAAATTTTCAGAGACAAGGACTTTCTGATGCTGGGGCTTTGTTTCTTGAGGCTAACATTCTGAGTGGGTTTTTTTTTTATTATTTGACTGGTTTTGTTTGTTTGTGCAGCCGTGTAATGGTGCTTCATATTTCTTTTGTGGGGAAAATGCCTTCTGTTACGTGTACTTCCCACCAACTTCAGGCCAGTATAACTGTGCCAGAAAAAGCTTAATATTAGAAAGTACTTAATAACAAAGATTAAATGCGCTTTGTTATAAATTTACACAAGCGTTGTGTTACTCTATTAAACTTGAAATTTCAGCCATGGTTTTATGAATGTTTAAATTATTTTTTGTAACACGGATTACAGTAATTTCTGTAGTTTGTCCTAGGTATTTACTCCTGTCCTCAATATGCAGTTACGAGCAGTGAATAAAACAATTGTATAAAAAGAGCATTAGACAATAAGGCAATGCAGAAATATGAAATAGTGTTTTCTACTTTCTTATCCAGCTTTAACTTCAGTTCAATATGAATTGCGTTTTTTTTCCAGCTTAGGAAGTGAACAGCAGGTCAAATGTCAGTTATTCATCAGTCTGAGACTTTCTTTTCTTCTCATGCCTGAAATTGTTTGGCCATGACTATCAGACTATTTCCAATTAGTATCAAGCATTTAAATATTTACTAATTGTCACACCAACCCTGCTGGATCTTCTGAAATTATGAGGAGAAAAGCATTTTTTTTCCTGTAGTTCTGAAACACATCAGTTGTGGGGTTTTTTCAGCAGAAGATTATCACTGGATACTCAGTAAACTGTGATTTTTGCTGACAAATGGTTAGAATGTCCTTGTTGAAAGACAGAGAGTATCAGTGACTTGTGTTAGTACTTGATGGGCTTTTCAAAAAGGAAGAGAGCATAATCCACAAGCAGATTTCTGTATCCTGAGGCAGCAGCTGTTTAAACTGCTGGGATTTTTTGTTACGGTATTCTGTAGAACGAAGGGAATAAATGGGAATATAATTTTAAGTGTCAACAGATCCAGTCCATTTTCAGACTGAACGTTTGAAGATAACTGGGAAATGAATGTAGTTCTCCCGAATGACTTGGGCTAACTTGTCATCACGGAAGGCTCAAATAATGCCTTTTCACCTCTCTCAGTTCAGCTGGCTCACCAAGTTGTGCACCAACGCAGGAGCCAGCACAAAGCAGAGAACAGAACCGGCACAGGGAAGGGCAGCTCTGGATGAAGAGGCAGTCTGTGAGTGTTTCTGAGCACGGCCGCCCTGACTGAAGGCATCAGTGACATCATGCCATTAATTTCGGTAACTGTGTCTGTGCCCCTAAGTTGGCTTGCACAGCACTGGTGAGGCTGGATTGATGCTCTGCGCCCCAGATATGGGACGTTCCCCTTGGCCACCCTGTTTGGAGGTGGCAGGTATCCGAAGAGCAGTGGGAGGTGTTTGCTACCTCTCCTCTTCAAAGTGTACGTGTGTGCCTGAGTGGGCAGCTAGTGGCAGAAGTCGAGGATGATTCTGCTAGGACCATGTTTTCGGGCGTGATGGAAGGGATGTTCTGCCTCTTCTCAGCGGAAGGAGGGGAGCTGAACAGCTTGTTGTGTGCTTCCTTCCATCCCCCTGAGTCTGAAGTTTGTCTCTTCCAGCTTTAAAGATTTTAAAACTAGATGTCAAAGTCTCAGCTAATCCCTCTTTCCTTCATAGTTAGGGTGAAAACATGGTACCTTCAACAGGCTGTTCATCACAGCTGTCTCAGAAATGTATTTTGAGATGAGATTAACTGCTTCCTAGAGGTGCTTATATATCCCTGTAAGGAAAGCATAGGGTGATAGCTTAGATTTCATTTATCATCTAGGCACCTAACTTGTTCCACAGAAATTCTTTTGTTTCCCTTTAGTTCCCAACCATGCCAAAGTGATATGTGAGTCTTCTCTGTGCCCCAGAGCTGGCCAGCAATGTTGTCTAGCTCAGGTGTGCTGGGGTGAGTAAATGAATACCTGCCATAGTGCTGCTTTCCCTGTCCTACTTGGAAGAGAGACTTTGCAAAAGAAAGCATGCTGGGGAGCAGCAGTGTGTTCGTGCTGTGCTGCAGTGGTGCATGTGCAAGTCATGTTTTGCTTAAGCCCATTCTTTGTCAGCACAAGGTGGTCAAGCTTAAGTTACTTTCCTTAAGCTCTGTATGAAAAGTAATTGTCTGTGCTTCTGTCCATATGCTCTGTCCATTATAAAGGAGCAGGATAAGCTCCTGGGAGAAAACAGCTGCATTCCTCCTCCTGCTAAAATTAAATAACTGTGTATTGTCCATCGATAAAGAAATGCAGTGCAAGTGTGATGCTTTGCCAAGAGCACGCTCTCATGTTAAACTTCAGGCATTTCAAAGCACATATGATTTATAGTCCTGCACTGAGCAAAAGATCAGAAATTGGGCTTACATGGAAAGCACTACTGGTATGTGATTATGTCATGTAGCGTGATGAGTGGCCGTTTGGAGCACCGTGAATTTCAGTAACTTAGATTGCACGTAAAAGCATATCTCCCTGTAACTTGTTCTCTCACCTGCTGGAGAGATAAAGGAACCTTTATTATGGAATCCCTGTGCAAGTTACTTTCCTCCATTATTTTGAAGGTAATGGAAAGCTATCTGTAAACAAAGGCTGAAGTACAGGGTAAAAGAATAACAATATGTTACAATTATCTATTTATTCTTTTTTCAGTTCATTCTCAGTTGAATGTGGTCATGTGTCAACAGTTTTTGGCTGCTGATAACAGAACCTGTTGAAATGCCTCTCTCCAGGTTTAGCTGCCTGCTATGGATTCCTTTTTTGCATCCAACCTTGCTTTGCCTTTTAGCTTGGGATGTTAATTTTCTGTTTTTATACTGGGATTCCTCTCTGTAGGTTTGTCAGGGCTCATCGCCGGGACATTTTTTCCCTGCAAACATTAAGTTTGCCACAAGACCTCTCTTCCCCCTTGTTTCTGCAGAGCACCTGGGTTGTTCATGCAGTGGAGCCACAGCCTTAGCAGCTAGTGGAGGTGGTGGTCCCACCTGCTCTGCTGTGCTAGCAAGGATGTTTGGCTGACTGCGGTAAGGGGCAGCCCATGGCGGCAACCTTGCATAAAAAGCTTTGATTTTCACCAGTTTAGGTACAGCCATAAGCTTGCTATAAAATCAGATAGATGCTGATATGGGTGCAACAGAGGAGAAGGAAGGGACATGACCATGTTAGCAGTGGTTCAGACTTGGGTAAAGATGCTGTGGAAGTACACAGCTGCAGAGGTGGGAGAGAGAATAAATGTTAGGAACTTCTCCAACCCTTAAATGCTTAAGAATATGACTTTACCAAGCTGAGAATCATAGAATCTTTCAGGTTGGAAAAGACCCCTGGGATCATAGAGTCCAACCCCTAACCCTGCTCTACAAAGCTCAGCTCCCCCAACACCACATCTAAACGACCTTTAAACACATCCAGGGATGGTG
>NW_009721279.1:50581-60897 GCF_000703405.1 Apaloderma vittatum
TCCAAAGGGACCTGGACAAGCGGGAGAAGCGAGCCTGTATGAACCTCATGAGGTTTAACAAGGCCAAGTACAAAGTCCTGCACCTGGGTTGGGCAATGTCCAGTATCAAGACAGGCTAGGGGATGATGTGATAGAGAGCAGCCCTGTGGAGACGCATTTGGGAGTACCAGTGGATGAAAAACTGGACATAAGACGCCAGTGTGTGTCCGCAGCCCAGAAAGCCAATCATATCCTGGGCTGCCTCAAAAGAAGTGTGGCCAGCAGGCTGAGGGAGGGGATTCTGCCCCTCTGCTCTGCTCTGGTGAAATCCCACCTGGAGTACTGTGTCCAGCTCTGGAGTTTCCAGCATGAGAAAGCCATGGATCTGTTGTAGCCAGTCCAGTGGAGGGCCACAAAAACGATCAGAGGCATGGAGCACCTCTTCTCTCAAGACTGATAGAGTTGGGTTTGTTCAGGGGAAAGTAAGTTCCAGGCAGACCTTATTGTGGCCTTTCAATACTTAAAGAGGGCCTATAAGAAAGATGGGGACAATCTTTTTAGCAGGACCTGTTGTGATAGGACAAGAAGTAATGTTTTTAAACAAAGAAAGTGTAGATTTAGACTAGATATAAGGAATAAATATTTTACAATGAGGGTGGTAAGATGCTGGAGCAGATTGCGCAGAGAAGTTGTGGATGCCTCACCATTGGAAGTTTTCAAGGTCAGGCTGAACAGGGCTCTGGGTAATTTGATCTAGTTGAAAATGTCCCTGCTCACTGCAGGGGGGGTTGGGCTAGATCACCTTTGAAGGTCTTTTCAGTTCCAAAGCCTTCTATAAGCCTATGATTTATATCAGTTCATATTTAGCACTTCCTTAGTTTTCTCATTGGTATCTCTTGTTTCTTCCATGTTTGGCACTAGAACATGCCACCTTTGGTTGCATATCCTCCTCATCATCTGGAGCTGCCTCTCCACAGCTCCTTTGCGACTGCCGGTTTGATTCCTCACGACTGATGTTCTCCAGAGATAGCAGTGCAGAAAGACGCCGGAGTCCTGGGTGTATCTCCTAGGTCTTCAACCAGCTTCATTCTGCTGATGATCTCCTTCCTTACTGCTGTATCAGGTCGTTGTATTGCAGGCCATGTGTTGTGCTGTATAGGGGAGAAAGCACAGATTGCTTTTAAAGCTGTATCTGCACTGCAGAAGCAGGGAATGACTTCTGCAATGGCATAGTCAAATTATCATCCATACCTGAATGCTGCAAGTGGGATGATCTATCCAAATTTTACCTAAGAAGATTTGTGCTTTCAAAATGAAATTTGACCTTCTTCAAATAAACTAAAACACCTACAACCAGGATGAAGTGGTCGAAGCAGTATGTCTTTGTCTAATCTTGGTACAAGCTAAAGGGGCTCCACTAGTTTTCAGGTTTAAAAGTCTTCAGAAAGACTTATAACAGCTGCTTGTCTGCAAACTTGTCTCCACTGCTTCAACGAGGTTCCTTGGCAAGGCTGTGATTACAATACTCATGCACCATTAAATGTTGCCTTTTGTGTGCTGATGCATAAATCACTTAACATGCATGGCTGAAAAAGTCTGCCAAAGTCTTTATGCATATTTGAATAAGGCTGGTGTGTTAAAATAATTCTTTGATAAATATGTCAATTTTTGAATAGAAAGTGATGCATGAGGCACACGTCAAGCACCGGATAACTTGGTGAATACAAACAGCAATAGCAGAAGTAGATTACAATATCTCCTTTTCTTATCCTCATCCCCAGAAAGGAGACTTTGACTGATAGAAATTGCACAAACATAATGCTGCTGGAATATAAATAGCAAATGGCGAGTTATGACTTAGTTCCAATTCACTTTTTGCAGATGCAAATATCCATGCAGCGCACAGCAGCAGAGATTTTCTCCTCCGATCTTTTGCTGTTGCCTTCTCACTTGGTTTTCTACTTGAACCTGGAGTCCTTTCTAGTGGTTTTTTTTTTTGTCTTCAGTTTGCTTTATTTTTATAATTCTGGTTCTCTTCTCATGCTGTAATATCTTCATATGATTCTTGCTGAATTTGTTTGTAATAATTTCCATTTAGTAGACAGTGGGTAGCCTTTGTCTGTAGACATTGGTTAGTATTCAGAGGCATAAAGGGGAACATCTTTTTGCTCTTAAATGACTCTTAAATGACTTAAATGACTCTTAGTCACATAGCATTGCTTGATTACCTAGTACAGATGCTCAGTTTTATCCCCGTCTGTCATCTCACCCCCATTGAACTTCTCATTTTTGTCCTTTCTTAGAAAACATCTGTCTTTGTGTCCTCTGTATGAACAGGTTGTATAGCTCCTTTTAATGGTTTGTCACAGAGCTCTCTTTATGCTCCCTTACAAGAAGCACATTTGGACAGAGCAGCTGATACTGGATCTGGAGTGACTGTAGGTTAGGGCAGCGCTCCCTTTCTGATTACTGCCAGGGATAAGGCAGATCCTCAGCCACTCTGCTGGTTGATTTAAGTTGATTGGAATTGCTAGAAATAAGCTGGGCTACATTTCATGATGATGTGATCCAGAGGTGTCCTCTGACAGTGTTGCCTGTTGAAATTAGTCTTAGATACCACAGTTTTGGTGAATAAAATTGAAATAAAAAGGATTTTGCAGAATTAAGTAAGTTAATACATGTAAACTGACATGAAAGAATGCTTTGCCAAACCTTTATATTAAAAGATACAGGAATTAAAGAAAGGAGTTTATCCAGTAGTTTTTAGTGCTGCAGTCGCACAGATTAACTCTGCAACCAGGAATAAATGTAGTCTCATGTTTTATGCTCTTAGATGTTCCAGAATAATTCAGAAACACCTCTGCACTTAGGGACGAAACTGGTGACTGGCAAAACAAAAGGCCTTTCGTGAAAACACTCATAGTGTGATATAGATTGGAAGGGACTTGTGGAGGTAGTTTGGTCCAAGTCTTCAGTCAAGGTAGGGCCAGCAGTGCTCAAGGTCCCTAAGAACCAGTAACTGTGAGGATCCAGGACTACTGTGGGTTAGGATTTTTTTTTTTTTTGTCTTTGAGAGCCTTAGTTGAAGTCCAGAGTTACCAGCTGAAGAGCTGTCACTTTTAATCCTGCGACTGATAACTCCGAGGTAGGAAGCTTCAGATTTCTGTGTGGCAACCAGGTATTTGCAGGCATATCTGTGTGCTTGTAAAAGAGATGAGGCAGTAGTCCTTTTATGCATGGGAGACGGGCTGTGAACTTGCTTATGTTCTAGATTTTGTCAAACCTTTCAGATTTTCTTCTTACTTTTTTACTTCGTGTCAAAGTCTTAACTTTGGGTATGTGTGCTTTGGAAGGCTATGAAAGATTCTAAAAATAAAATTCCAGTGGAAAGCAAACGCTTCAAATTGCTCATTGTGTCACAACATGTTAAACTCCATGGGTTTGGCAATCTTGGGAAGAGCAAGGTAGAAATACCAAGCTGCAGGAGAGCAGGCTTTGTGCAAAGGGGAGACTTTCATAACCGCAGCTGCTTAAAAAAGAGTTAACCCCCACCCCTAAAAAAGTCTTGTGAAAACCTTCTGGATTCACCCCAGCTGTGGAAGAAACTAAGTTTTCAGACTTTTTTTCTATCAGGTCAAACTCGATTGCTTTTGTTAGAGAAGTAGAATGAGGAGTGGGTAATCTTGTTGTTTCTCTAACATAAGCCCAGTCTACCGCCCCCATTTATTTTTGTATCTGTTCCATGAAACAAATAACTTTGAACCAGTATGTGCCTTTCTGTGGAAAGGTCACTTCTCTGCAGAGCCTTTCAGATCTGTATTGCTTATGTTTCATTACAGGGAAGATCACATACACACAGCTTAGCCAGGAGATGTGACAAAAGGTTACTGAGGAAACAGTTCAGCATTTTCTTGGACTGAGTGGAAAAAAAAATAATTTGAGGAGTCAATTAACCTAGTTGACTGATTTTATGTATAGTTATAACAGTGAAGTAAATTGGTGGTACGTGTTCTGGATGTGGAGTTCTTTTTTCCCGTTTGAGCTCCTTCTATTTAGGATGCTGGGGGAGGGAGGAGGAAAAAACCACAATAGAATTCAAGCCCTCAGCCTCTGTGGTAATATTTTATTAAGAGTTAAACTGAAAGTCAGCTCCTTCAGCACTCCGAATTAATTCACTAGCCACTGCCTGTTAAGTAATTACTTAAAAGTGGAATTTGTTCACCTAACAATAAAGCAGTATAAAGGGATTAAATAACTAAGTTATCACAAACTAATATTTTTGAATCTGTTGATAGCTTAGGTGTTAACATTTGAAGTTTATTTTAAATTAGCCAAATGTTTTAACAGGAGATGCCTAGCTAATTTAACTGTGAATTATGATTATTCCTGAAGATAAATAATTTGTCCTCCTCTTCTGCAGACATCTTAACACCACTCACAGGTAATTTGTTAGTGCTTCTCAGACGTCAGATCCTCCCATTGATGCTACCAATTACTGCAGTTTTCCTCTGGAGGCATTCAAAGGCCCCGAAAGGCTGTCTAGTGCTGGTGCAACTGTTTCCTTTGAAAAGGTCATGCATGTGGAAGGCGATACCAGACCAATGAACTTCTTGTAGAAATGGCCTGTGGATTTCTGGCCTCTCATTGCCATGGGCTGAAAACCACTGCGCTAAGATATGAAGTGCTTTGGTGTGTATGTAGCCCTTTTGCCTCAGCATATAAGTTGTTTCTTTACCTTCTTCATCTGTCATGACTGTGCACAGTGTTCCGGCCCTGAAGAGCACTGTAACAACAAGTGGACCGCTCTCTGTAGAGGGAATGCCTTTACCTTTGCTTTCAGGTGTCAGTCCACAAGTGGGTTTCTTTTGCCTTCCTGTGCTGGTAGCTCAGAGGACCAGACAGTTAGCTGGAGCACTAAGGCCATGATTTTCCACACTGCTTGGTTGTTAGCTTTGTTTCTGGCTGTGTTTTAGGCTGTTCTAAAGAGTTCTCGCTGAGATAATTCTAGCTTTGAGTGAGGACTTGTCCTAACCTGCAAGTCAGTACATGCATTTCTCGTCGTTGGGGTTGCTCCCTCATCCTCTTATTTTTACAGCTGTAAGGATGGGCCCTGGCATACAGCTGAAAATGTGACAACTCTTCTAGCCTGCCAGATAGTAAGCTTTGTTGGCTCCATTTTCTTCTTATGTTGTTTTTGTGTACCCTGACCCTCTCTGATAAAATAATTTCATGGAAACATACCTGCCCTACTGAGTAAGGCTGGTGGTCTTTCTGTTTTGTGTCCCACCCTGGCACATGAGCTGGCCCCTCTGCCTTTCTCTTGTTACTCCCCAGCATTCAAAGTCCCTTTTGAACCTGCCAATGCCTTCTACCTTTGCAGTCTTCTGTGGCAGAAAGTTCTGGCAGTTGGCTGCTGCTTATGTGAAGAAGCTCCTTTGTTTGTCTCCTCTAAACCAACATATTAGTTTTAGCAACTTTTCCCCTAATCTCTGCTTTGTAAGGTTAGAGCTATTTTATTTAAACTGCATCACAAAAATGAGCCAATTATTTTTATTATTGAGGATGATTATGTTTTAGGCTTCTGAAAATGCAAGTGGTAGAGAAGAGAATCTTTTGGGTTTGTTTTGATTTTTTGAACCCGTTTATCTGAGGGATGGTTTAATGTTTTGAGTTCTCAGAATGTAAAAAGACTGAAGGATTTCAATCCCCTCCAAGAACTGTCTGCCACAGCTGCTCAAAGGAGTTCATAGAATCATAGAATCATTCAGATTGGAAAAGACCCCTGGGATCATCGAGTCCAACCACTAACCCTGCTCTACAGAGCTCACCCCTAAACCATATCTCCGAACACCACATCTAAATGGTCTTTAAACACCTCCAGGGACGGTGACTCAACCACCTGCCTGGGCAGCCTGTTCCAATGTCTGACTACTCTTTCTGTGAAAGAGATTTTCCTAATGTCCGGTCTAAACCTACCCTGTTGCAGTTTGAAGCCATTCCCTCTTGTTCTGTCGCTCATTATCTGTGAGAGGAGATCGGCACGAACCTCTCTACAATGTCCTTTCAGGTAGTTAGAGAATATGATGAGGTCTCCCCGCAGCCTCCTCTTCTTCAAACTAAACAGCCTCAGCTCCTTCAATCGTTCTTCATAAGATTTATTCTCCAGGCCCTTCACCAGCTTTGTTGCCCTCCTCTGCCCTCACTCCAGCATCTCGGTATCTCTCTTGTATTGAGGTGCCCAAACTGAACACAATACTCAAAGTGTGGCCTCACCAGTACCGTGTACAGGGGGACAATCACCTCCCTGCTCCTGCTGGTCACAAAATTTCTAATACAAGCCAGGATGCCATTGGCCTTGGCCACCTGGGCACACTGCTGGCTCATATTCAGAAGCTTGTTGACTGGAATCCCTAGGTCCCTTTCTGCCAGACACCTTTCCAGCCACACTTCCCCAAGCCTGTAGCATTGCAGGGGGTTGTTGTGGCCCAAGTGCAGGACCTAGAACTTGGTCTTGTTGAAGCTTATACCGTTAATATTGGCCCATCGATGCAAACTATCCACGTCTCTCTTCAGGCCTCCCTACCCTCGTGCAGATCAACACTGCCACCTAACTTGATGTCATCTGCAAACTCACTGATGAGAGATGTCCCTGTCAAGATCATTCAATAAAGATGTTAAACAGAAATAGTCCCAACACCGAGCCCTGAGGGACACCACTTGTGACAGGCCCCCAGCTGGATTTAACTCTACTGACCACCACTCTTTGGGCTCGTCCATCCAGCCAGTGCTTATCCAGCAGATTGTATGCTCATCCAAGCCATGAGCAACCTGTTCTTCCAAGAGAGTTCTCCTACTTGGCTTCACATCTCTCATTGCCTCTCTCTGCTGCCCCTTCCCTTGACACCAGAGCAGAAGCCCTGTGGCTCTCTTGGCCCCCTTTGCCTCTTCCAGGGCTCATCTTCTCATTTCCTAAGCTCCTGCCCCTATTTCAGCCTGCTGCCAGCAGCCCAGGAAAGAGCTGCCATGGGATGATAAGTAGTATGTGCCGTGTGAGTGCTGGCGCTTGGGGAGGAGAGGGAGGACGTTGCAGTCTGGCTCCTCTAGGGAAGGCTGTCTTCTCCAGAAGGGCAGGGAATTGAGGCAAGAGCAGTTGGAGCACATTTCCCAGCATCTGGCTGATATGACCAACAAGGTAATTCCAAATCACTGGAAGGGTTAGCTTCCTGCTGCCGTGGCAACAGAAGTTCCAGTCCCAACTGAATTTGCAACTGAGGGAGAAAATAAGTTAAGAATTGGTAAAGTTAGTCCTGCTTATTCTTCTGCGCTTTCATTTTTGGTTTCTCAGTGATGCAGTGTTTGAAATAGAGACATTGAAAGGGAATGTTTATATTTAGAACAAAATTTGACATGTTCGGTTTTCTTGCATTCTTTTTAAGAGAGTGGAAACATTTTGATCTTTGGTACAAGAAAGCTTTTACTGAGCCAAACTTGAGCTAAGTATGATGAGAAGTCTATAAAACTTGTAAGTAGCTTGAAGGTTTTTCAAGTTTGCATGAACTTTTGTCTGGTGATCTTTTGTCCCGGAGAGAAAATGTTTCACTTGAAGGTTAAGATGAATTAGGTGACTTTTGATTATCTGAAGAATGAAGGCTGTGTTTGTACTCTGATTTCTCTTCTTCTGCATATGGTCCTTTCATCCGTTCAGTCTGTGCTCGTCAAGGAGGAGAACTGTTTGAAGAAGGCTCTGTAGAGTGCTCTGTCTCTCATCCAGCAACAGCTGAGTACTTTATGGAAGTATATTAAGTCCTTGACAGGAGAAGGTAGCCAGCTGGCTGCTGCAGCAGGATGTTCTTGTTCTCCCTCACAACCAAAAAGGAAGAGTTGGCAGAGCGCCTGCTGAGCTTGCTGGGGAAGAGGGAAGGCACAGACTCTTGCAGTATTTTAACTAGGTGGGCTGCTAACCAAAAAAATAAAGCAGAAAGCACACATTTCAAGGCTGCCCAGGCCACCAACTGGCAAGTGGTAAAGGGCTGATATTCATGTGAGAAATTACCGCCCAAGAGCCTCCACGGTTTGGGATGTCTTAAAAATCTGCTTTCTTAAGGGTTGAAAACAAGTAGAGTAACTACACCAGTATTTGTCCTGCTTGAAACTGCGTGCAGAGTGGTGGTGTCTCACTGATTAAAATAGTGATGTGTCAGTTCAACAGAATCTGGAATTCAGAGATTATTTAACTTTCCTTTCCTGTCCTAATGAGTCAAGATGTCAGTGTGGGTTACCCAGAAAGATAATGGAAAGGAATTCACATTTTCATAGGCAAGTTTAGAAAAGAGAGAGCACTAGAGCAGTGCTCGTCCTTTCATTATGCCAAGTTTTGAAACAGCATGAGATACTACCCAGTTGATCATCCATTTCCATAAAGTAAGCGGGTGAAAACCGCTTCAAGGCACAGCCAAGTAACATGGAAATAGATATATATTTGGAGGGTGGATGACCAAATGTGCCGAGGTACAAGTGTTTGAAACAAACCAAGTCTCAGGGCATCAATTTATGCCCTCTTCTTCCTTATACACTTCCTTGAATGAACTCTCCAAGAAACGCTGTGTGGATGCTTCATCCTCCAATGAAGTGAAGCTCCTCGTTTAAGTGCTGAACTTGGTGATCCAGGAGCTGTTTTCAGTAGTATAATGAAGGAATCCTACTGGCTTATATGGACTCAAAGGACAAAGGAGATCTGGGTTCTGTGTTTGTAGATGCTGTTCAATGGCTTCTGCTGTATTTTGGAACAGAATTTGTCCCAGTTCTTTCATGAGTACTGAAGATAAAGATGATATTAACAATCAAGTCCTGAGGCCTGTGTGGGTTTTTGCTGGTGGAGTTTTGTGTGCTTAAGAGGTGTTTAAACAAGCCACGTCGCAGAGGTTCAACTACTGCAAATATGCATTCAGATAATACAGTTTTTTGAATACATAGTCAAGCTATGCCTCCATGTCCAAGGCCATTTATGAAGATGACTAAATATCTATGTGTTCCAGACTAAACTTTCAAAAGGCAGCAAATATTGCTCTGAATTGTTTTCCCCTAATTTTCTTTTGATTAACCTTTTTGGGTAGAGTTGAGAAAAAAACTTGAATGCTGATATCTGTTTACTCTTCTTTCCCAAACTGGGAAGGTTAAAATAAGCTATGATACTTCTGTGCTAATTCACAGTAAATCAGATGTGTTAATAAAAAAAACACAAATCAAAACAAAAAATCAACCAAATTTACAACCCCTAAATGAACTGGTTATGATTCTTATTTAAGATTACAGGTTGCTACAATAGATTTTTGGTGCTATCTTGTTTGCTGTTTGTCCACTTCACAAGATTAAAGATTATGTGGCACCATTTGATGCAAATGCCCAATCTGCCTCAAAATAACAGAACCATACAGGGGTGGGTGAGCTGTGTTGTACATCCATCTGAAAGTCTGGTTTTCCTTCACTTTGATTAGCAGCAAGCGCAGTCATGCTGGAAGTAATTAAAAATATGGGAATACTGTAGATGTAAGTACTAATTGAGATGCTGAAAGTAACTTTGACTCTTTCGTCAAGTGTACTGTGTAGTCTTTGCTTGCAGATTTATTTTGTGGACTGCAGACCTGTCTCAGCTACTTGAGAGCTCAGTGGGTAAAGGTTGAGAGGAGGGTTTGGAATTTATGGTGCTTTTTCAGTTGCTCAGTGAAGAGGGAATGGATACAGCTCAAGTTTCTCTTAGCAAGTCAAAGTAATTTTGGCCTTTGTTTTTTACTCACAACTGCTTGAGGCTTCAAAGCCGTGTATGTGTGAAAGAGGGGGAAAGAGGGAAGGAGGGATTCATAACAGTGCCAATCTTAACGTAAATGTAAGGGTTGAAACCCCAGCTGTAAGAAAACATCTGCAGTAGCAGAGGGATTATTCAAAACACATGCATTCAGTTCTTTCAGAAACAGGTAACGCATCATAAAGACCTCAGTATCCTGTTCAGTGGGATATTGATTATATATTTAATTTTAAAAAAAAATCTGTAGCTATTTTTCGGTTTTACTTCCAAGAAAATCAGTATTATTTAAAAAAAAGATTACCTCCCGTTTAGTTTGGAGGAATAAAATAGGAAGCTTTAGTTGCCTATTTTTACTTCTGGTCCAAGTGCTGAGAGCACTTAAATGTCTCTCTCCCCTGTTTTTTTTACCGTGTGTGTTGTCAGACTTCTAATGTCTCCAGCTGAAAAAGGAAATTAAGCTGGAATCCCAGTTCCTTCTGTTCCTTTGTGTAGTGGCACTTTCTCACAACAGGGCAGCTACTTGAAGTGGAGCAGG
>NW_009721279.1:60909-66786 GCF_000703405.1 Apaloderma vittatum
TTTGTCTCAAGCTCTTGCTAACCACATGGGAAAAGCTCAGGAGCAGAGAGAAAAATCTTGGCCTCAGTCTGTTTTGTCCCTTTTTGCACGGGGCTGGAGGAGCTCTCAAACTCTCAAACCTGCAGAAGCACTCGTTGCTAAACAGGAGCTAAAAGTGTTGTTTGTTTTTGAGAGGGAGGTAGCTCTGCTGTAGACTTCTGCAACAAAACTAGCTCTGTGGGTCGCATTGAAAGAATACAGTTAATGGGCCAAATAAACCTGACAATTATTAAAATGTCGCATTTCTCTCCTGCAGTTAGGTAATCTGTTTCAAATTCCAGATCGCTGAGCAGAAATGGTTAGATTTTATGTCAATCGAACGGTAGTGTTGTATTAATGGACTTTTTAAAGAAAAAGGGAGAGAGCGCGTGTGTGTGTGTGTGAGAGAGAGAGAGAGAGAGAGAAACACACACATTACAGGATCATGGAGGGGCTGAGGTTGGAAGGAACCTCTGGAGATCTTCTGGTCCAACCTCTCAGCCACTCAGAACTGGTTTCCTGCGACCATGTCCAGATGGCTTTTGAAAACCTCCCAAGGGTGGAGCCTCCTAAACCCCTTTGGGCAAACCTGTACCAGTGCTTGGTCACCCTTACAGTTTCTAGATCATGGATGGCCGTGCTGACAGTCTCTCCGGAGGGCCCCACATCTACGCTTGTCACTTTGGGGCACGAAGGCTGTAGCGTTGACAAGGAAATCTCACTGACTGCGTTCGGTTACTTTTACTGTTTAGGCAGTGAATTCTCGGCGGTGGACGGTCTGCTCGTGTGTGCCAGGAGTTAAGAGATGAAACTGCATTTAACTCGTTCGACGTGAAATGTAAAGATAGAGGATCTCTTATCAATAAGGCTTCAAAGGCACCTATCATCAATTGCTTAGAAACCTTTGACACCTGAGCCAGTTCCCACATGAACTAGGTAGAGTGGATGCCATGCACGTGTTTTGAAACAAAACAGAATTACCACAAGTCTTTACAGACTTACATGTTTTGAGAAGTGTCTTTTGTGGTTTTTTTTCACTTTTGAGTGTTCTTTTTGTTATAGGACTTTGTATATGTCATTGGAGAAATTGATGTCAGATCCTGCAATTTTCAACTGCTTAGAGGAAAGGTTGATGATTCAACTAGCAGAGCCTTCAGTGTTCCTGCTTTTATAAAAGATATGTTTTTAAAAACATATTTTAACATATATGTGTTGGCACTGGAAATTATTATTTGCATTTTGGAGTTAATAATGCATATCACACAACCCCTGGAATATACTGAGTTGTGTTGTGAGACACAGTAGCTACAAACAGGGCTAGGAAATTGCTGTTTAATCTTCAGATTTGTAATCTATACAGAGAAGAGAGAATTGTTCTCTTGTACTTCCGTTCATCCTTTGCAAAATAAGAGAGATTAAGGGATGTGATTTGAGGGGTGATACAAGACTTTTGTACCAGAACTGTGAAAAAAGTGGTTTCTTGGGACTGAGTGAAGTAATCACAAAGTAACAGTTTTATTTAATATGAGAAATAATGAATATATTAGCAGAGTTCCTTGCCAACAATTAAGAATTTACATTCATTTCTAACAGTTAAAGATATCTGGAAGTGCTAGTGTAATCCCATGAGATGAGGCTTCATAAGCTGCAAAACCATCTGATACACAGATATTTAGGCTTGGTTAGGACTTTGTCCCCTAGAGCCATACTAAGCTTGTGTTTATCTCATGTGTCATTTGTTTGGGATGCTTTTATTCAATAAACTGTCTTTGATTAACCATAACATTTACTCAGCCCCACTCTGTTTAATGTGCCTTGATGTTTTCTTTTGTACTTTTTTTTCCCTAGAACATAGTGCTATGCAGGGATGTAAGTGCCCCTTCACTTCAGAAATTTTAGTAGCCTAAGGCCAAGATTTCTGTTGCAAACACTGCAGATAATGGGTTTAGTAACTCAGAAATGCTGGATTACTAACGTAATTGATTAATTTTGTCACATTAACCTTGAACTACTAAAGGGGACAGTAATTGCTGTTTTGAATGCTGGTTTAAGCAGCTCTTTTGCTATTTTGCATTCTCTGTCCTTAGTCATGTTATTTTGTTTTGCTTTGATACCTGGTGGAATTTACAGACTTAAATTCTTGAATGGCAGGTGCACTGTGACAAATCTAAGAAATGGAGTTCATACTTTAATGCCTTACAAGGCAACGGAACTCAAAATGCAAAACCAAGGCAAATTATCTATGTAACTTGATACTATTACCAGCTGTTGTCAACTTTTCTCAGAACAGTTATTAGAAGTGTTTAGAAAGCATCCTGAATCCCTCTACCTGAATAATTTACTGTTAAAAGTATTAAGAAAGTTCAGCTATAGTTATTTCGAGATATCTACAGAGCAGGATAGTATAAATATAAATACTTATACTGCTTCAGTTTTAAATGTGCCCAAAAATATTTGTGTTCTGTAGCTATGTACTTTATGTTAATGGGGCAGGCAAGTCTTTTTCCTTATATCTTATTCCCAGCCCATTTTTTTGCAACCAGGCAAAAATCTGAATCTCTAGTTTTATCTGGAAATATCCCACTGACTAAGCTCCGTATGAGACAATGTTTATTTCATTTTTAAGTGAGAGAAACATATAGCCATAAACAGGAATCTTTAGCTTTCTCTTTCTTGTTCCAGTGACTGCCAAACCACTGGTTTCCCACCATGGTTCTGGTTTTTGAATATCCATCAGTTACAATTTCATGAATTCTCACTGCTGGCAGGAACACACATGTTTTCATTTACTGCATTACGGGTATTCTCTAGACAGCCAGTCTGTTGAAAAGAAATTAGTCCCAGCGGTGAACTAAGATACTGAATTCTCAGCAGTTTGTGAATTCATGTTTTTACATTGAGGCTATTTATATCTGGATTGAATTAATTTGAATATGTAACCAGGTGGTTGTGGTTACGTCTTTTATTATCCATTGGATGTGAAAAGCCAGCAGAATGCAACTGCAGGATGGGAAAACTGAGTGAATCCGGTTGGGAAATACTGCATTGCATGGTTGAAGACTCAGCTTGTATTTCTGTCATTTCTGTCCATGATTTCAGGCATAACCAGGATCAAGGAATACAATTATACAATATATTGTAACTGGAGTATCCTAAGTAAGGCGTAGCTTACACAATTTTTAGATTTGACTCATTTTAAAATCTCACTGAAGATGAAAATCTAATAACTTGTTGCTATTCATCCTGTGGTCCCAGATGACATATTGGACAACCCCTTCTGAAGGAAAGTGCAGACTTCATAAATAACTTGCAAAGCCTGTTATTAAGCTGCAAATTCATACTCAGCAGGGTTGTATTTTTTATGTCTGTCTTTTCCAATGAATATTCAAAATTGTTGGCTCGAGGAAGAAATGAGCTTAGTCCTGAACTGTGTTTTACATGGACCAAAGAAAGTTAAAAGCTTTAAGTTTGCTTCTCTTAGATACTAAGCACTTTAAACTACCTAACTTATGTTCGTCAAACTAGGTTGCTACTTTTAGGAGGAAGCTTTTTTTAAAACACAACTTCTGTCTGTAATTATCTCCTCTGCTCTGTTTCACTAAGATTGAAGGTTCAAGAGAAGTGAAAAATTGAGGGGATTTTTATCTCAATCCTTACTTTTGTGCAGTTTGAGAGAATTTCATAGCAAAAACTGGAGAAAAAAAACTTGGAAGGTTGTGAAGGCAAGTAAAAACTCCACTGATGAATTCTCTAGGATTATATAAAGCCTCAGTTAGGTATGTCCCCATAATGTTAGTCTAGGGTGTGATATTCGGTCATTCTCACTGTAAATAAACAGCAACTGCACTGAGCAGGTAGTAGTGACTCCTGAAATCTCTGCACCTCTCTGCAGCAACAAATACCTGTTCTGGAGGTTGCCTTTGGTATGACATGGATGATGCGCTTCCTAACACCAAGGAGTTTCTGATCTTTGGACAAGAATGGATTTAGGATGATACATACACCAGTGGTTTGTTATGGGGTTTTTTTTGTTTTGTTGGGTTTTTTTCCCCCCAGAGGTTCCGTTGAAACCAGTCTTGCTTCCCTCTCAAAGACTTATATACTGAGAGCTCACTGTTTATGATGTGTTACTTCTAGTAGCAGTCTCTGACTGTTTCAAGATGACAGCATGCCTGGAATCAAAAGTTTCTGAAGTGTTGGTAAATAATTGCATAGTTCGTTTGCATAGAAATATGCAGGCAGTGGATTTGAATATGTGCAGGTAGTTCCGTATTTTTAATAATAAGAATATGCATAGCTAGAGGATTAGAAAATATCTGTTTTAGAAAGTGTTCTGTTGGTTTCTTTTTCACTATATTGATTTTACAAATTCTTTTTATCTAGTGACTAATGTATGCATGAGGAATATTTTTGTAATCCCTTGTGTCTGAGGGGCAACATCTCTGTTGAAATGTACTTCCAAGATCAGTCTCAGTCAGAATATTCTTCTCTATCTTGAGTCAATATACAAAGAAGAGGAAAACTCCTGCTGTTTTATTTTGTAAGTGGTAAAGAGAAAGGAAGCTATATGGTTATTTTGATATGGAAACAGTAGGACAACTTTTTTTTCCTGCTCTATGTGTACAAGGTACATGTTACGAAGTGCTACAAATGATTTTGAGAATACCCATCAGGCTCTGTGTAATCTCACAGGAAACCTCTGACATACATTTCATTTAGAGCACATTGTAGCGTGTTCTGGTTCTCCTTTCACAAACTGCAGTGTTTGAATGTGACCAGTATCTCTGTTACTCATTCACCTGCTCCCATGTCTGTCTGTCTTGAATTGCCACAAGAGCAGTTTGGTAATGGTGGTGGTGGTGGTGCTGTTGTACACCACAACAAATAGCAATAAACAGAGAAACTACTTAGAAGTAAACTGTTCTATTAAGAATAATTGTTACTTTTGTCTCTCTATATTGTGGCAGTGGAAAGAACTACATCTGACAGAGAAATTATTTGAGGTTTAAGGAGAGAAGTATATCTTCCAGAGAAATTATTTATTTTGAGATTTAATTTATTTGCGCTTCAGAGAGCAACCAAACCCCAGTGACGCTCACTTGCAATGAGGATGGGCCTCCCTCGGCTTTCTCTCCATGACGAGCAGCTCCCTGCCCTGACTGAGGCTTAGGTCCCCTCAGAGGGGAGAGCAGGTGCAGAAGGTAGCTGCCAGGATACGGCCACTCCTTCCATGGAAAATGTGAAATCAAGAGACACAAGCCTTGGTCAGCATCCCTCAGGCCTCCACCGTGGGTGTAATGCAACTCCTGTTGGCAGCAACCCTGAAAAATGAGATGCAGAAGACCGTAAAGGAGTTGTTCTTTGTGTTTTCCTGGCAACTATTTGTGTACAAGGAAGGACCATGATCAGAAGAGCTGTATTAGTTCCAGTAGGTGTAGTGAGACCAAAGCTGAGGCTGATGTAGGGCAGAAAGAATTGAAGAAGGTCAGAAAGCTGATTTCGGCATGGAAACTGGGCTACTGCAGCACGTTGTCTGTCCACGAGCTCCAGTTCTGTTCCCCAGGAGATCAGCAGTATTGAATGGCTGCTCCTGGCGTGACCACTGATTCGGTGGGGTGGTTTCGAGGAAGGAGCTCCTTACCTGTGTTGAGTCCTTCCTGCCCCTCGCAAAGCCGCAGCATTGCTCCTGCTAAAAGTTCAACAGCAAGTTCTATGAAGTTAGACGCTACCTTAAGTGGGTCTGTAGCCATCTGCTCTCTCTGCTCTCGTAGTTAACGCAGTGACTTCTCAGAGAGGATATATAAAAGTTTAAACAAATAAGTTCTCGGTAATTCCCGAGGTTCCTGTTGGTTCTTCTCG
>NW_009721279.1:66803-69861 GCF_000703405.1 Apaloderma vittatum
TAGACTCTGTGTTCCCTTTTTACACGTGAGGGAATGTGTGCAGGGCATCCTAAAATGCTGCCTGGAAATGCAGTACAATATAGAGCATACACAGAGCAAAATTAGGTTATTCAGAGCAGTCAGCTTTAGTTTTCTCCCAACTTAGAAATACGGATTGGGGGTGGGGCAGGGAGAGGCTCCCATAGTGGGCTGTTAGACTTCACATGTAGATACAACTATAGATATATATATATATATGTATATATTTAACTATAGTATAAAGAACAAATGCAAATATTCTCTAATCGATATATGTTAAATCAGTATCTGTGAAAGCTTCTGACTTCGTACAGTTTATTAGCTAATCCCTATACTTTGGGAAGGGAAAAAAGGGCTGGGAAAAAATGCGTGTTCCCAAAACTGCGGAACAACCCTAGGCAGCTCTGTGTAAAAGGCATCAATTGTTTGCACACCAATTAAAGGCTAAATGGCCTACTTCTTATTAGCTAAGTCTAATTTTGTTTTTAATCAGGAAACTAAATATCAAGGCAGAACGGTCTTTTCTGTGTTTTTTGGTGGTTTTTGGTGATTTTTGTGTTGTTTTTTTTTCAGTGGCTATTATGTAAATGTTTAATTTCAATGCACCTGTCTAGGAAACAACACATGAATGGAGCAGTTCTGAATCCTTGTGTTGTGTTTGGAGTAGGCCTCTTTTTACTGCTACTGCTGTGATTTAGAAGAGCTTCCAACTTCTGAAAACTGTTTAGCAGATGTACTACATAAGTAAAAAAGCACTCAATACATCAATAAAAAAGCCCTGGTCTTTCCAGTACACCACTGCGTTGTTTCTCTCCCAAAGTTGAAATTTCACCCTACTAATGCTGTCAGCAATGTCACTTTTTTTTTCTTCAAAATCAATCGAATCAAGCATCCTTTAAGAAGAAAAATCAATTTAACCTATTAATTAGCTGAACTGAGTATAGTGCCTGAAGGCCAGAATGTCATTTCCCATAAGATTTGCTTCAAAAATACAAACTAAATCAGAGCACTCACAGCTTGTCATCAGAAAGGGCTCTTAATATTTCAAAAGATCACAAGTGATCTTTATTGTACCTAATACAAAAATACCTGAATATTATAATCAGGTATTTTTGGTTGTGTTTGTTTTGGTTTTCTTTCTATCCCATGTTACGTGTAGGAACTTCAGTCAGCCAATACAGCCAATGTCGAGGCCAAGTATTACTACAGCAAGCTACCTGAAGGTTGTACCTGATAATGGATCATTTTTCCATGATATAAGGCTCTTTAGTTTCTCAGTCCTCCACAAAAGTGATTATAAAGTTTAGATTACAATCTCATAAATAAAGGAAAACAAAATGAAGAAAGTTATTACATGGGAGTGGGGTGTGTAGTAACTGTTACTGTGTTCCTCCACTGCATTATCTCTCAGAGCTGCGTGGAGTGAGTAATATGTCTCAGTGAAAACCTGTATTTTTTTTTGGTGACATTAGTGAAATGTATTTCAATGGACATTCAGGGCAATTTTTCTTCTGAACCCAGTAGTTGGTACATGTAGTGTCATTTGAATGACCGTCAGGACTAGAGACAGTAAATTCATCTCAAGACTCAAAGCTCTACAGAAAGTCCGAGCTAATACTCAGTATCTTATAGCCCATGAAGCAGAAGGAATTTGATTATTATTCAGAAAGAGAACGTAAAGGCTTGTATGTCCCTGGATTCACCATGAGCAGAACACAAAGCTAATGCAGTTCTTGTGCAGAGGCGTGCCAGCCTTTCAGCGAGCTGTCTGTACTAAGCGCCGTATTGGTAATGGCAGCAACTCAATAGCGCATTGGATTTCTTGTTTGCTGAGCCTGCCAGCTAAATGCTGTAGGAAAGGAAACTTCGACATTTTCAACCTCAAGTAAACTTTAAATGCAGGCATACAGTCCGTGCTTTTTGTGTGTTCTTGTAACTGCTTACCAACTAGCAGCTTCTAAAACTTTTTTGAGAACTGAGCTGTGTTAACCCAAGCCATACAATGGGCCATGGTTAGGACTTCCAGCTCTGACGATTAACTGAGTTGATCGCTTGTGATTATTCTTAGTTTTTGGTTGTAAGGATTATAGATTAAAGTAATAAACTCTTACTTTGGACACATCATCAGTATAGACTTTCATCACTTTCTCTTGTCACACTTTTTGAAGGATTTTCTTCCTCCATTTGCTCTGATTTGTGTCTATATTGTACGGTATATTTTCCAGAGGTTCACCTGGCTTGTACTGCTTAAAATGAGAAAGAAAGAAAGAAAGACAAAGAAAGCCACAAGAATTGCTTATCCGTTCAGCATATGTTAACCACTTGAGGAACTTCCCTCCAAAAAAATGCAACTGGGTATCGTTTAAGCAAAAATCTTGTTCTGCAGCTGATCTGGTGGGGCAGATGCCAGTGGGATTCCATATAGCCACTCTCAGAGCAGTTTTGGGATTGGGATTAAAGATTTGTTAAAACCATTCAAATATTAAAATGACATGCAGGAGGAAGCAGGGAAACCACAGTAATAAAAAAAATATGGAGTTTGTTGTTTCTTCTTCAACTTACAAGTTTAAAAAATGAAACCAACAACAAAAAAGCATTTGCAGAAATATTCTCAGGTTTGCCAAACCCAAGAATTTAAAGATGCAGTTGGAAAGACTTAAAAATCCTGACGGTAATTATGTTCATAAAAAATCTTTCTTCTTCAAGCTTTTAAGCTTCCTCTGACCTTCCTGGCGATGCATGTATGACAGTTATAAATTCAAAAAACGCAACCTGCAGCATACACAGAATATTCACACGAAGATTCTTCATTTTTCTCAAGTGCCTTCCCCACCTTGTCAAGGGTCCCAAAAGTGACAGCATCCTTCTGCCTCTTGCCTGGGAAAGGGAGTTCTTACTCAGCTGACTCTTCTCCTCCCACATATATTAAAGTAATAATAATTTTTTTTAAGGCTTCTTTAGGGAGTCACTGCTAACAAGTTCAGAACTGTGTCTGGTTTGGAAGTGGTTGACATGGAAAAGCTATCCAGGTTGTGCAGGA
>NW_009721279.1:69876-77612 GCF_000703405.1 Apaloderma vittatum
AAAGAGTAGGTTTCTCTGCTATCATGTTCTGACAGGTTTGGGTTTTTTTTTTTCTTCAGTCCCTTGGTGCGTAATGTAAGCTAGATAAACTTCTACAGAAAAAGGAGTGTTTGCATAGAGTGGTGATCCGTGGTGGTATAAATGAGAAGTTTGTTGCACCTGTTATTGAAGTGTCATGGTATTTTTCACACAGGGATACCATTTTAATTCACTTGGTACTGTACTGAGTTTTTAAACTATGCACAGTGCTTTTCTTCAGTCCCTTGGTGCGTAATGTAAGCTAGATAAACTTCTACAGAAAAAGGAGTGTTTGCATAGAGTGGTGATCCGTGGTGGTATAAATGAGAAGTTTGTTGCACCTGTTATTGAAGTGTCATGGTATTTTTCACACAGGGATACCATTTTAATTCACTTGGTACTGTACTGAGTTTTTAAACTATGCACAGTGCTTTTCGTTAAGGGTGTTTGCTTGACCCTGAATTTGTCTCTGAATTTGTTTCAACAAATATAGTTCATGAAGTCGCAGAAATTCAATTAAGTTATGAGGTGCCGTGCGTCATCTTAATCATGTTCTTGTTCATCTTCCTAGTCCAGAGGAGAGCAATGAGGCTGGGAGTGAAAGTCCTGTGAGGAGAGGCTGAGGGAGCTGGGGGTGTTTAGCCTGGAGAAGGGGAGACTCAGGGGAACCTGATCACTCTGTACAACTGCCTGAAGGGAGGGTGTAGTCAGGTGGGGGTCGGGCTCTTCTCCCGGGCAACCAGTGACAGGACAGAGGGCACGGCCTGAAACTGCGTCAGGGGAGGTTTAGGTTGGATCTCAGGAAGCCCGTCCTCACGGAGAGGGTGCTCAGGCACTGGGATGCACTGCCCAGTGCAGGGGGGAGTCACGGGGGTTTAAGGAGAGGCTGTGTGTGGCACTTAGTGCCGTGGTCTGGCCCATGTGGTGGTGTTGGGTCATAGGCTGGACGTGAGGATCTCAGAGGTCTTTTCCAGCCTCGACGATGCTATGATTCTTAACAAATATAACGTAAATACAGAGGCTCCACTGAATTTTAAACTAATACACTTTTTTCTGTTATCTATTTGATGGTACTGAAATATCAGTTCTGAGTTGTACACTAGAAAAAATCACTTTGCTGTGCACAGCTTTGCTGTGCCCGTTAACTTGTTTTTCTTTTTTTCTTTTTTTTTTTTTGAAAGCTTCTTATGTTACAGTGCTCTAGAACAGAGGGATCTTGAAATTTATGAATGGAGGGCACACGTTTTGGATAAAGGGTGGACTCTGCTGCTTCACAAACGCTAGATAATGTACCTTTATGTCACTTAAGTGGTATGAGGGATTGTTATTCTACCTTTTTTTTGTGTGGATGGAGAACTGTAGGAGAGCACACACCCACAAGCATGAGCTCTCGGCTGTGCTCTTGACTCCGGTCCACAGGCTTTACACTAGCATCTCAGTTTTCTCAGGACAGCTAACTCTCAACCTCAAGCAGAGATTGGGATGGGAAGGGACACCGTAGGAAGGTATTCAAGGTCTGTGCAGCATTTGAAACACCACCACTGAAAATAAAAACACATCCCCAAAACTGAGTAAAGTAACCGGGAGCAGGCAACCTGCAGTTCTTGGTTCCTTCTGCCAGAGCAGAGTTTGCCCTAAATGATTGCTGGATAACATCCTAAATCTGAATAGATATTTTCAAAAATTCAGTTGTATAGTAGAAAGCAAATATGGATTTTTCATGTCTTTGAATTAGTAGGACCTTTGCTTCATTTCCCGCATGTTGATATTGACCATTCTTGTGCTTGGAAGAGGACGCTTTGGTTGCTTTTTTGGGAGGAAAAGTCAAGTTCTCCTGACTGGGAGCAATCCATTCCTATATACAGGAAATCAAGGTGGAAGGCCTGCATGGATGAACAAGATGCTCCTGACTAAACTCAGACATAAAAAAGGAAGCACACAAGTGCTGGAAGTGGGGGCAGGTCCCTACGAAGGTAATGGAGCAAATAATTCTGGAAACCATTCTGAACTGGTGAAGGAAAATAAGGTAATCACAGTAGTATGGAGTAATCAGCATGGATTTATAAAGGTGAAATTCAGCTTGAGCAACCTGCTAGCCTTGTGCAGTGAGAGGACTGGCATAGTGGATGAGGGGATAGTGGTGGATGTTGCTTATCTCAGCTTTGGCATAGCTTTTGATACTGTCTCCCGTAACATTCTCATAGTGAAATGTGGGTTAGGTAAGCACACGGTAGGGTGGACTGAAAGAACTGAAACACGTCTGGACTGGTGGTGCTCAAAGACCGACAGCACAGAGTTCAGCTAGAGGCAAGTCACTATTTGATGCTGAAACTAATGCTGTTGAACATCCTCTTTAATGACCTAGGTGATGGGGCACGATGCACTCTTAAGTCTGCAGCCAATTCAAAATTGGTAGTAGTGGTTTAATTACACCAGTTGCTTGTGCTGCCATTTAGATGGACCTTAACAGGCTGAAGAAATGGGCCAGCAGGAACCTCATGAAGTCCAGGAGAAATAACCCTTCAAGAAGTGGGAATCGGCTGAAAGGAAAGCAGTTTTACAGAAACCTGGGGGTCCTGGTGGACAAGAAGTTGAATGTGAGCCAGTGAAACATCGCTGTGACAGAGAAAAAGCTTTTTCCCCATGAAGGTGGTCAAACACTAGAAGAGGTTACCCGGCGAGGCTGGGGTGTCTCCATCCTTGGAGGAGATAGCCAAAGTTTTAATTGAACAGGGTCCTAAGGAACCAGACCAAACTTTGGAATTGGATCTAACTTTGAAGTCAGCCTTGCTTTGATGGGGTGGGAGGGAGGCTGAACCAGATGATCTTCAGGGCTTCCATCCAATCTAACTTATTTTGTAATTTTCTGATTGTAGCATGAATGTTATAAACATCACTTTCCTCCAGAAAAGCCTTGGAGGAAAATACAGGCAACGATCTTTCATGTTCGTGTGCTGCAATACGCACTAAATCAAAACACGTGTTTCTGTGGCTTATAGTTTAATAAAGATTTTCCCACGAATGTATTTAGACTAAAAATGTACAGTTTACTGCAGTGTCATCTTCAGTGTTACATGGTTTCTTTGCTGCTTTCTGGACAGTGTGTTTTCCTCTTTTCCCCTGTAAATTGTTCTCTTTGGAAGAATTCAGTGTTATGGTTCTCCAGGACCCAATCACTCAAGTTATTATTTCAGTTACTTTTCAACAGGTATAGAGGCACTAATGTGCTTCCTTTGCTGAAGATGGTGCAAACCACACTCTCCTCAGTTTTCCTTGTGGCTTAACTTTAATGGGGAGAATAGCAAAATTACAAAATTTCTTCTTTGCCATTTTTTGGCCCCTCAGTGAAATCAGGTTGACTCTGCTTTTACTATCTAACATACAAAAATTAATTCTAGACAATAAGCTGACATTTAGTTGTCTTGGGTCTAAAAAAGGTGAGAAAAAGCATATTTATTGTCAGAGGAACCTACTTTTAATAGGAAATAGAACTCTTCTCAGTCTCCCATGAAGTCTTAGACAGTAGTATTGGATTTTTGCTTGTGTGCAGTTCTTATTCGTGGTTATCTAGATATTTGAGTAGCTTTGAAGTTTTGCAAAGAAAAATTTTAGGAAACGCTGCATTTTTTGAGTTGGAACCAAAGCTGAGAAAACACTCCAGGTCTGACTAACTTTTAGTCAGTCTAGCTCAGGATACTTTCTGATACCATGAATTTGTGTAGCTGTGTATGTTTAGTAGTGTTGATAGGGTTAGGGCAAGGGTTGGACTCGATCTTGAAGGTCTCTTCCAACTGAAACTGTTCTATGATTCTATGAGGGTTGGATATAAATGACAGAAAGAAGTATTTAAGATCCTCATTTCCTATTGGTCTTGTGGAAAGTTACGATCATTAGTGTTTCGTTGGACTCTGACCAATATGCTTATTATTTTGATTTGATGAGAAATAACATGAGGTGCCCAGAGGAAAGAAAGTACTCAAGAAAGTACCTATTTGTGTTTAAAGAGAGTTGAAGTCTGGATGTTTTCTGTACCTACTCCGAGAAGCTAATGATCTGTGGAATGAGCAGGAGACATGCTAAACATCCGTGCTCAGTCATGTCATTTATTGCATCCTACATTCATCTGCACTGATGTCACCCTAGACTGAAACCTGTTCTGATTGTGGACCTTGTAAGTCAATTAATGGTCTACTATTGCTATATATACATGCTGGTTTAATTTTGACCCTTTGAGATGCCATTTTTTAAAAGATAATATTTAAAAACCAACACACCGTAATGTTCTAGTTGGTGTTTATGTTAATTTGAGCTCAATTCGTTCCCTGAATTTTTGAGATCAGCTATTTTTAGGCTGGTTTCCTGAGGAACTGAAGCTTATAGGATGGCTGTATCTATCCATCTGTTTTCCAGTGAGCTTTTCGAAGCCGATGATTGACTATCCCAACTTGGTGGAGAGAGTGAGGTCTCAATGCCGTTAAGCTCTGGCAAGCTTCATTAGGAGGCTTGGTTTGGTAAAGGAGACACAAATGACTACTCCATCTCAGGGAAAAGGTGTAAGATATGCTTGGCAGTTGTGTTGTGTGTGGTTTGGTGGGAAACCAGCTGAGCCCACGACTCAGTGCTGCTCCTTGCTCGCGGGGCGGTGAGAGAACACCAACGGGAGCAGAGGTTGCTGTCACTGGCGGGGGAATGGAAGTATTTAGGTTAGGAAATGTGGCCTGTGGATTATCACAGTTGGGGGGATGTGTGGAGATTGTAGACGAGGACCCCACGTTCCTTTGGCGAGGAAAATGTGCAAGTACATAGCAATAAGTCTGTAGGGCATTGGTTTCACTGCTGTGAAAGCTGCTTGCCTTTAACAAGGGAAGCTATTGTATGGACACTATTCATATTCCTGGAATCCTGTAAAAACATATAGCTTATTCTTCGTGTTGGGAGAGGGTTCTTGGACATGACACACAGGCTTTTATAGGGAGAATTTGCACCTACAAAACAAATGATCTCAAAGGCCCTTAGAAACAAGTTAGGCTTTGTTTCGCCTTAGCCCCCATATAAATTAAGTTAGGATTCATTTCCCTTTGGGAAGCTGGGAACAAGGGAAGAAATGAGACCCAGAATTTTGGTTATGAATGGTAATGTGATTGTGGAAATAAACTCTGAGCTGAGCTCTTAAAGTCAGCTCTTGAAGACATTATGCCTAGTGATGATTTTTTAAAAAAAAAAGTTTCCAAGCAAAGGTTGTGCCAATAAGAGTTCACTGCCAGAAGACAGTTCTCTGGTTTCAATGACTGAACTTAAAAGTCTTTAGGTATTGGAGTAAAGCAGAGATTTTAACTTTTCAGAAGGAGTTTACCTTCTTTTCTTTGATAGTTAAACACTTTGTGAGCTCAGCATCTAGATAATCAATAGCCGTGATATTTGTTAAAGGAGGAACATTTCCTCTCTATGGAAAAACAAATAAGTCCCGTGTGCTCCTATGAAAGAAGGATTAGCGCTAAGAATCATCACGTGGACTCTGCTGTTGTGCTCATCGTAAAATATAGGATGTGAGTTTTGTTGAAATGCCTGTCAGCTGTAATACTCTGTTTCATAAGCAGTGTTAGCAGCAAAATCTGCTCAGCTTTATATCACCAAAAGACTTTCTTGGGCTTTGCACTGTTTTCCAGTTACACAAATGCTTATTAACAAAAAGCACGGCACAGGACTAGAGTGTTTCATTGCATTTTTCTGTCTCCTCCTGTAAAAAGCATGTATGCATTTATCTGTCTAATTACAGGTAAGTTCACAGGGAAGTTTCTACAGAAGGTAGACACTCTGTTTCATTCTAATAAGCGTTAAAATTACCACTGGTTAATTTGGTTTTAATGTCATAGAAAAAACAGAAAACATAAATTTTTGTTATAACAAACTGGAAAAGCAAGACAAAACTAGTTTCTCTTCTTTAAAGCTGATTACCTCTTACATTTTCAGAATCCAAATCAAAACCCCTGCTTACAAGTCTTAAGTCGGCTTGTGTATCCATTCAACTCGAAGAAGGGCTGGATAATTTGTAATAAAACTTAAGAGATCATGCAGCAGTCAGCTGGAATGCAGAAAATGAGGTCATGTTTTTTGACCTACAGTTGATTCTGCCTTGCTCTGTTGGATCACTGAAATGCATTAGTAACACTCAGTGTTTGTATAGTTTCAAGTGTTTGGAGTTTTTATAATCCTTATATTTTGCTGCTTATTTCTGCAGTCACATTTGGGATATTTATCCTAATTGACCTCTATGTGTATCTCATGTAAACGTGGATTCTATAAAATACTAACAAATCAATCTCCTGGACAGATCTGTCTATAGTAAAGATCTGTCATTTGTGACCTTTTCTTATGTAAGAGCTTCTCATTTTTGACAGTATATTAGGAGCTGTGTTTTTGATGTGCCGGTTGCTAGAGTTGCTACTTACGCTATTGTGCCAGCAAAGCTGTTTCGGCAGTGTAAATCAGGATTTTATCTAACAATAATGCCTCTTTTTTTTTTTTTAACTTGCTTTTTTTTTATCAGGCTATTGTTTTAACTGAACTAGTTCCCTGAATTGCTTTGTCAGCCAGAGAATTTTTGCTGTATACGTGAAGTTGGGAAGTCTGGGAGACATGGGTTTGACCACCTGTCCTCTCGGTGCTGAGCGTTTGTTCTGCCACCACGTAGCCCGACTTGTTGAGAGACCAAGCGCTGGCAGATAGCTCTGTCTTGAAGGTCTCTCCTCCTGGTTTCCTCATTGCCTTCTCTGGGAGAACATCTAACTGTCCTTCTGCTAGGCCTGGAGATTGTTGGTGACCTGCCTGGGCTTGTAGTGAGAGCTGAAAGGAGAGAGTTGTGTGGTTAAACTAGATCTTTGGGAAGCACCACCCTCATCCAGAAAAGCATCTGCAGCTTTGACCCTAGAAGTGGCTGGCTGCTTTTCCGGAGGAAAGGAAGAGAGGCACAGGCCCTGAGCAGCATAGTTTGGGACGGGGTGTTGCAGGGTCAAGCAAATTGTTGTGAGGGAAGGAGGATTATTGTGGAGGAAAGGAAGGCAAGGGAAGATCAGACAAAGTGTTGAATCGGAACATCCCGAGTGAAAACTGTTGGTTCGTGCTCGCTTATGTCAGATGTACTTCTGTTCCACACAGGTGGCTTTTTCATTGTAGAACTTTGCTTAGCCTGAAGGGGTGAGGTTAGGCTTTTTGCTTTTGCCTCATCCTGCTTTCAAAACACTTTCCTTGCCATCAGGTATTAAAAAAATCCATATTGTGTTAATCTATATTGCATTATTGGCCCGGAAGGCCAATGGCATCCTGGCCTGTATGAGGAGCAGTGTGGCCAGCAGGAGCAGGGATGTGATTCTGCCCCTGTGCTCAGCACTGGTGAGGCCTCACCTCGAGCCCCGTGTGCAGGGCTGGGCCCCTCACTGCAAGAAAGACACTGAGGGGCTGGAGCAGGTCCAGAGGAGAGCAACGAGGCTGGGGAAGGGACTGGAGGGAAAGTCCTGTGAGGAGGGGCTGAGGGAGCTGGGGGTGTTTAGCCTGGAGAAGAGGAGACTCGGGGGGGACCTGATCACTCTCTACAAGTACTTGAAGGGAGGGTGTTGTCGAGTGGGGGTTGGGCTCTTCTCCCGGGCAACCAGTGACAGGACAGCGGGCACGGCCCGAAACTGCATCAGGGCAGGTTTAGGTTCGATCTCCGGAAGCCCTTC
>NW_009721279.1:77649-101431 GCF_000703405.1 Apaloderma vittatum
TGGAGTCACCGTCCCTGGAGGGGTTTAAGGAGAGGCTGGATGTGGCACTTAGTGCCGTGATCTGGCCGATGTGGTGGTATTGGGTCATAGGCTGGATGTGAGGATCTCAGAGGTCTTTTCCAGCCTCGATAATTCTGTGATTCTGTGATTAATACCAGAATTTCTCCCATTACTTACTTGTGAAAACTCAGTTAACTGAAATTTATTTTTAAATACTATTTGTGGGTTCATTTATCAAATTACCAGTGTACCAACTTTATTTTTTTAAATTAAATTGAATATTCTGACCATATTAATATTTCCTGGGCTGTTTCATTATGTAGACAACTTAAAAACACATTTTTCATATATTTTGTCAGATAAATATTACTACAAAAGGATAAATACAGTTGTGTGCAAATACATTGGCAGCTCCATATAATAATAGATGTCTGTACTGACTTGTAGGTGCTCAGGCAGAAAATGTTATTTAAAGACATGCTGAGAACTAAGTGCAATGTATTGATAGTAGCAGTGCATTTGTTGCAAAGCTTGATGTCATGTTAGCAACGTATATGGGCTGTAAATATTAGTATTTAACACAGAAACGAGCAGAAGCAAGGATGAAAGTACGAAAGTTTAACAGTCTTATCTTGACATTTCCTTGCTAATTAAGTGTCTAAGTGTACCATTGTTACTTTGCTTCACAAAGGAGCGTTGTGTATTTCCAGTGCTTGACGTGCATCAAATCCACTGCACTGAATTTCTCATGATGCATTTACCTAAACTGGATTTTGGCCTTAAAAATCCATATTTGAAGGCCACAGCTACTCTCAAAGCTGGGAAAAAATAATCTAGAAGAAAATTGCATTTCCATATCAAATACATCTTATATATTGCACACCTTTCCCTGACTTTCATATTGACGTCTGCTGCTCTGAAGCTGGAGAGGCAGTTAGCAAAGCAGTGCAATATAAGCAAGTTCTGAGGCTATCAATAGCTACTACTCTGCATTTAATGTCATTATCCAAATCTTGACCCTCCCTTCTAGACTTTAAAAAATCCTCTAGATAATTGTAAGTTCATCTGAGAATTACTGTATTTTTCCTTTACATTGCTTGCTGCTACAGGAAGATAGGGAAGCAAATATTTTTGCTGATTTTTTAAGAACTTGGTAATTTTTTTTACCATATCACGAGCTATATGTGCTAAGGTAATTGTAATAAAAGTCAAAATTTAATCAAGGCAAACAAGGCCCTACAGCAGTTGTGTTAAGGAGGCTGAGGAGAAATCTGTGTTCTCTTGGACCCCAAGCTCAGTAGAGCGTAGCTAGCTGGGAGGTGACTAAGGACTTTGCTCTCCTCTGTGGGGTCACATCAGATCCAGGGTGTTGAAATGGATTGACTGTTGATAGGATTTGCCATACTGGATCATGCTCTCAGCTGTGTGCTTCTCTTCTAGCCTATTACGAGCAGGCAGGGTGGGCACAAAGGCTGTATTGAAATATAGGTTAGCCTATATATAGTACAGCGGTTAAGAATAGCCTCGATATCTTGAGAGGTGCAGTCTGAAAGTGTCTGTTTTATTGTTTTCTGCAAAAAGTATCTGTTTGGTTCAGAATTTGTATTGGGATGTTTCATAACTGTTTCCCAAGTATTTCTGAAAATTAAGAACAGAATCAACATCAATGTAAAAGTTGAATAGATACATTTTAAGTGTTTGAAGCTTTTTCTTTTGCATTGGAGAGCAGCTGAGGTACGTGGAAGGGAGAAAATAATAGTGCACGATATTGTTTTCTGAAAAAAAAGCCCCCACCCAAACTCGCTGTTCCTTAGTTCTTTCTCCTGGAGAGAATATAAATTGCTGGTTAGAGCTATAAAAGCTGATAGACCACGTTTAGAGTTTTTCAAACTATTTTTGGATTTGCTTTCAAAAAATCCAGGACCTAGTGCTTTCACAGAGTTTAGAGATAATAGATTTCATTTCTTTCAACTACTTTACACTGTTGGTCAGCTTCATCTCGTTCAGTAATTCAAAGAATATCAGCCTGGCAAAGCAAGCGGAAGAGCAAAGCAATGGGAGAGCAAGTTGATCTGGTAGTGACCCTGAGGTTGGGAACTGAAGGGATATATTCATGCTGCCTGCATTGTCAGTGTTTCAGGGGCAAATGTTCCATGACCAAATTCAGACATGTTTATCCAAATAGTCAATAATCCAAAAGTAATTTGGTGGTGATCTAGGTGTGTTCTGATCTTTGTGGTTCTGAGAAAGGACCTAAGCTAAAGACATGGGAACAAGTGACCAGCAGTAGAAATGGGTGTGCCTTGTCAGCTCTAACGCTGGAAACCGATGTTTTCATCCCAGTGTCATCAGTGGCTGGTAACACTGGGGAAGCCCGGAGAAGAGGAGGCTCAGGGGAGACCTAACCACTCTACAACTGCCTGAAGGGAGGGTGTGACACGTGGGAGTCGGGCTCTTCTCCCAGGCAGCCAGTGACAGGACAAGGGGGCACGGCTTGAAACCGGCCCAGGGGAGGTTTAGGATGGATCTCAGGAAGCACTTCCTCACGGAGAGGGTGCTCAGGCACTGCGATGCACTGCCCAGGGAAGGGGTGGAGTCACCGTCCCCGGAGGTGTTTAAGGAGGAGCTGGATGTGGCACTTAGTGCCATGGTCTAGCTGGGTCATAGGCTGGATGTGAGGATCTCAGAGGTCTTTTCCAGCCTCAGTGATTCTGTGATTCTGTGAAGAGCTGCTGAGATAAAGAGCTGTGGCCTGGCCCCAAACTGATGAGGCACTCTAACCCTGCAGATCTTGCTAAACTGGGAGATACTTCTGGCTGAAAACAACCTGAAGGATGACAGTAACAAAGAAAAGGCTTCTCTGACAACTCACTTAAACAACCAGCACCTTTAGAGAATGTGCCACCGTGTGTTTTGTGTGCTAGATAAGAAGTAGTGATCTGAGAGGCCAAATCATGTGTGATCTGCTTACATGAGCACCACAGTCTTTGCAGGATCTAACGAGATAATGAGATAGTAAGCTTCCAGCAGTTGCTTTTGTTATACCTAGTCACGGAAAGAGGAAGATGTAAGCCATAGCATGTCAGGAAGTGATATGGAAATATACAGAATATAGAGATAAAATCACAAGGCATAGGTTATCATGATAAGATGGCACACAACAACCCTAAACGCTTTGATTACTCAGCATTATGTTCTTGTTTGTGTGTGACTGATTTTACCGGACGACAGGGTGGCAAAACTGAGCAAATTCCTCTCAGTCAGGGAATGTGTGAAGAACCGATTTCTAAGGACATTACAACTTATTCCTGACAAGAAAAAAGATGTATCGTGCCCTTAATTCCTGCTAGTATGAGTGGTTTTTTGCTCGTTTGGTTTGAGAACCAAATGCTAGCAATACAGAAGAGAAAGAACAACTCATCAGTAATGCATCTGCTGCCTGTGTCTGCATATCTGCTTCCTTTCTGCATCTGCTGCCTTTACAGAACATGTAATTTTCAGAGATTATACAAAAGATAAAAATACAATAAGGAGATTCCGTTACCTGTTCACCATCCTTTTTCCCCCAGACCTCCTTGCAGACTTTCTTCAGTCTCTTTCTCACTATTTTCTTTATCCCTATCCATTTATTAGCTTTTTTTTCGCTCCATTCAAAACTCATATGCATAATGCAGTCTCTGCAGGGCCCTTATTCTGTCTATATTTAAATCTTTCTTGACTCAGTTTATTCAAAGTGAATCTTCAAATTATATATATATATTGCCAACGTGTTCTTTTCCCCTTAAATTCTGTATACTTTTTTGTCTAGCTTTAGGTTTTGACTTTCTCTAGGACAGTAGGTCCCATCTTGAAAAACTAGACAGACCTTCAAGTGTAGTGTTAGCTTACATAAACTGACAGCTGAATACTGAAACACTGTTGAGGCAAATGGGAGCACGACTGAGTTGTTGCCCACTGAAGAAAAAAGGGATGGCAATGGTGCTCCAAGACAAAGCTGTTTGGTTTACCATGATAATTTTTCTAGCAAGTAGAGTTGGTTGAATAGATTTGCCAGCTGCAGACACAGATCGTGCCCGCTAGGTTGGATGGTTTCAAGGAGGAGGATGAAATCTGCAGTGACATTTCTGCATGGATTAAAGTAAAACTCTGGCCTGTAAAGGCAGAGAAGGTATCTGCTTGTGAGTCCTGCCATGTGGTGAAAGCGTATAGAAATGTGGGAAAATTATTACTGTCACAGTCTGTGGGTTGTCCTAAATGGGTGACTGTACACATGCATTTCCCTCAGAAAATTAAAAAGAAGGAAAAAAACCCAGAAAAAACAATTCCAAAACACCAAAAAACCACCCACCTTTTTACATAGACATAATTTATTTGACGTGACTGGTGTCACCAGTTAGCTGCAAAGCTCGCTCTGTCCCTGGTGTGTTTAAGAGCTTCCTTTTCAGATACCAGGGTGGTATTTTGAAGTTTGTGTCTCTGATGCCTCATGCCTCACATCTGCCAGCTGCCTACAGCTGTTTCCAGGTCTGAGCCTTGCTGTCCTTCGGGCACGCTCTCTTGTTGATGGGCTACCCCTTGTCCAACTTGATCATACAACCTGAGGAATCATTCATCCATGTCTGTTTGCCCCGTAAGCATTTGCACAACTTTGCTGGGCTGAGCGCAGGGTGCGGCTTTGATCCCCCGGCGCACGTTCTTTGAAAAATGTTCTTTCAGAGCAGCCTGGCACTGCTCACCTGTTCTAGCTCCTTGCTCAGATCACAGCTCTTGATTATTTAGATTCAGTTAATGCCTGCCTGCCTGAGTTGTGCCTTCTTCTTTCTGCTTAAGGATTCCTCCGGGAGCTCTGCTCAGTGCAGATAAGATATATACTGTGTGCTCTATAAGAGGCCTCTCTTGTTGTCTGCACATTGTGTGTTACAGCTCCTCAGGGATTCCTCAGCAATAGTATTCGACTGCAGTAAGTATTACAGCAGTGACTTACAGCCCCCTGATGTTATGTATAGATCACCTAATTGCATTTGAATGCCTCATGTTTACAGGCTTTAAGAGACGGTTCTCTTTTGCAAAACCATCAGGCAAAAGGAGTTATTTTCAAATTAAAGCCCCAATTAGATTTTTGCTAAAACCTGTGTTGGAACACACCCACTGTTGAATAAGTATCGTTTGTTTCGAATGGTACTGCACATACTGAAGCCTTTCTCAAGAACTGTATGAAAAGATGATACTTTGTTTTGATCTGAAGTTGGATCACTTGGAGAAACATTTTCTACATGAAATGAAGAATTGTTCTGCGTCAACAAGGGAAGCAAATTAAGAGAAGAATATTTTTTTCAGTCTCTCTTAATCCATTACACAAGAAAGAGCATTTATTTCAGTCCAAAAGTAGAAGATCTAGTCAGTAGATTATGTGAGTTTTGTTGTTTATTCACAGAAAGACTTGAGGGGAAAAATGTGATAGTGAAAGCTTGTTAGTGAGATCCTTTCCTCGTGGAGAACTGAGCCAGAGCCTAAAGTGAAAATGGCGTTTTATTGTACTTGTGAGTTTGGTTTTTTTCAAGGTTAGTAACAAAAAATCTCTTTTTAAACATGAAAGAATTATAATTAAATTTGCAACAGCAGGTTGTAGTAGGCAGGAATGTGACTTCTGATTTAAGTGTGGTGGTGTGTTTAAAAAAAACACACCCCAAAATTGGAGAATTGTTTTCTATCAGGCACAATAAAATTAAATTTGGTAGTAATACGGACAAAAATCTCACAAGTCTGGCTGAAGCAAAAACTTGTGTTGACCTTAGTGAAAAGATACAGCAGCATCTAAAGTGTTCCAGGCAGGATTAATTTCCATTTAGAAGCAATTTTGAATTTGGAGGGGCAGGGGAGATTGGAAGGAGACAGATATATAAATAATTGCCTCCTGATCTGGAATTTCCACTTGGTTCGTGGCCAGCTGGAGGAGTGAATGTCTTGAGGCAGGACAGTGGTTGTTAGTTTTTCTCATCATTAGCAGTCAAGAAAGTTTGTCCTTCAACTTTCTACTAACTGAGAAAAGATGTCAAACGGTTAAAAATTGAGCCGTCCACGGGTATGTTCTGTTTATGCCGCATCTCTCAAATACATTGTCACAAATACATTATCACAAATTAGTCATTAAAAATTGTTACCTCTGACAGGAAGGAGGTGTATTTCATCTACAGTGTTTCCTTACACGTGCAAGACCTATTTTACTACATGCTACATCAGGGCCTGGAGGGAACAGGTTGTCTGTTAGCTCTGAAATAAATATACATGACTTCAATTAAAAAAAACAACACCAAAAAACCCACAAACAACCAAACCTGGTACCATTTTCTTTCTGTACGAATCAGAGGAATGTTGGCTTTGGCTTGCTGTGGGCTGCAGGAGGCGGCTGCATCCAGCCTGTGTGAGCCCACGTTGGCATCTCAGGCCTTGTCCAAGTTCTCGGTGCCAGCAAGCATCTCGTCGCTCTCCCCCCTCTGCCTGGACCTGGCCCCTGTGCCCTCGCAGCCCCGGCTGGCCTGGCAGGGCACAGGTGCTTGCTCTCTGCCTGTGTGCCAGTGCCCCGAGGGTGCTGCTGGGCCTCACTGTCCCTGCCCATGGCCCAGAACTCCATGTCAGCCGCCCCAGGCCATCAGCCCGTGCCCCAGCAGGGCCGGTCTCCCTCTCCCCACAGCCTGGCCGTGGGTACCCTGAGCTGGGTCTGTGTCCCAGCCGAGCCTCGGTTGGGGCTGTCATGGTGTCCCTGGCTGCCCTGCTCCTGTCCAGAGTGGTGGGACAGGCCCTGGTTACCAGCCCTTGCCCTGCTACCCCACGGAGATCTCCTGCTTCTCCTGGTACCCCAACGCATGGAAAGCCACCAGGCAGTGCTGCTTCTTGACGCTGTGAGACCACAAGTCGTCTTCAAACTGGACTGGCTCATGTCTGTTGCAGCCAGCAGAAGCAAGAAGGATTTTGTAAGCAAAAAATGCAGTATAAAGCCCAGGGATGGACCCTGCTCTTCTGCCTGGTGCCCATTGTCACATCCCGAGCTTTCAGGACGATGACTCAGGTTCACCGATTCCCAGGCCAGGATTATTCAGTCACACCAAGGATCCTAACACCAGTTTTATATATCAATTAGCAAAGAACTAACAACGATGATGCACTTCAGTCATCCACTTAGCACAATCAACAGGGAACCAGCCTTGCCATAGATAGCCTTTTGTTAAAACTAGGAAAAGAGAGAAAGGAAAATGATAGAGAAAGGAAAATGATAAAAAAAGAAAGATCACCACTCTTGGATCCCGCAGTGACCACGGCCACAGCACACGCAGCAGTGTTCTTGTGGCGGGTGAAAAGCGCCTAACTGCTTGGAGTTCTTGCCTTTCATACAGTCAAGTTTGCACCACGTGGCGTGGTTTGAACGGGTCTGGGGAATGGTGGGAGCTTCTCAGATGGGTGTCACCCCTCCCTCTCCCAGCTTCTTGCAGCCACAGCTCCCAGCCTTACCTGCCCCACACCTCCACCTGTGCAGGGGCTGGGGCAGGGGGCTCAGGAAAATGCTGAGTCACCCCCGCACCAACACGGACAGGCGCCAGGCAGGCGGCTGCGACCTGCTTCGGTTCCAGGCTGCTTGAGACATTCATAGCAGTCCCTCACACCCATGCTCCTGCCCAGGCTTGTCCAAAGCTTGCTGGGGGGACACAGGACAGTTGAGCTGACCACTCCTCAGTGTGCCCTCTGCAGCCTCACCGCTGAGTTCTTCCAGATATTTCTTGCTGTTAGATCTCTCAAGTGCTGATGAAGGAGCCGTTACCATTTTCCTTCTTTAATGGGAGTGGGAGGGATTGAGGTTGTTTTCTGTTGTCACACAGCATTTTCAGTGCCAGGAGCCCTACTCTTCTCTCTCTTCAATTACTCTGAGTCAGTGTCTGATTTTCTCCTCAGCCGTTTAATACTCCCCCCTAACCTTCAGGAAAATGTTGTCTTTTTCCTCCACTACTCACCTCCCCCACACCTTTTAAATGAAAAGTCCTTCACTGGCTTTCCATCCCTGGCAGAACAAAGAGAAGTTGAAGAGACTTCATTACTGGCGATGTGCTGCAATAAATACAGAGACCATTGACAGCAGAATTAAACATTAGTGATTTTTTTTTGCATTTCATGTGTGGAAAAATTAATGCTGCATGGATCTCAAATAAAGCCAATTGAAAGAAATGAGTGGCTTCTATAAGCGTTACTGTCTGCTGCTAATCAAAGCTGTTATTTTAGTAGAAGCTCTGACTGTGCTTATTAAACAAGTTGCTTCTACACGGCAAGACACTCGTATCTTCAGTAAACTACTTATTCATGTTCCTTGTTCAGTTTTCTAGTGCCAAAAATCCGTGGATTCTGTGTAATAAAAAATGTAACATGTGCTACAATACTGTATATTTAAATATTGTGGTGTGACATAACCCAAAACGAGTAATGAACAAGAGGTGTGATGAGCGACCACCTCATTGCAAATTTTTCAGTCTTTCCCTGTTGTTCAGTCTATGGGAGTAGGAATAATGACTGCAAATAACGCTCTTAATACTAAATTGCCATGAGAAGGACGCTCTGTATATTGCTGTCTGCTTTCTGCCTCTCTCTAGAGCATAGTGTATACATGAGATCCCTACATAAGGAATACACACTTTGTTGTGCGTAAGATTTATGTAGTAAATTTTATCTCTGTCTGGGATCCTTCTGTTATCAATCATTATAATTATTAGAGTGTGTGAGCTATAGCTCCCATTCCCACAGGCAGCAGCTCCTCACCCCAATCTTCACATCCCCACAGTAGCAGCATCCCTTTAGCAGCAAGCTCAGTTTTCCATGTTTATTCAGCTCATCCTGGTCTTCCATTCCACCTTTGCTTGTCAGTGATCCTAGATCTACCCTCTCCACTGTGCACTGCTGGCTCTCAGCCTTGGCCAGTACTGCATTGCAAACCATATTTCAAATCATAGAATGGTTGGAGTTGGAAAAGACCTTAAAGATCATCTAGTTCCAACTTGTAGCTATGGACAGGGACACCTCCCACTAGACCAAGTTGCTCAGAGCCCCATCCAGCCTGGCCTGGAACACTTCCAGGGAGGGGACATTTGTAACCTCTCTGGGCAACCTGTTCCAGTGCCTTATGACCCTTACGGTGATGACCTTCTTCCTCACACCTAGTCTAAATCTGCCCTCTTTCAGTTTAAAGCCATTAGCCCTTGTTGTATTGCTACATGACCTTGTAAAAAGTCCCCCCTTTCTTTCCCATAGGCCTCCTTTAAGTACTGGGAAGACGCTGTTCTGCCTCACCCGAGCTTTCTCCTCTCCAGGCCGAACAACTCAAACTCTCTCAGCCGGTCCTAGGGAGGGAGGTGCTCCAATCCCCTGATGATCTTCATGTTCCCTCTCTAGACTTGCTGTAACAGGTCCATGTCCTTTCTGTGTTTGGGGCCTCAGAGCTGGACACTTCCCTGCTGGTGAGCCCTCACAAGATTTCTTTCAAATATATATTTAAGTGCAATTTAAAACCAGAAAGTTCTAAATAGTTTCCATTGTTCTTTTCAAAGGCAAATTCACCAAAATCATTTAAGTTTCTGCTTTTCTCCTGAATTGCAGACCTATGTTACAACCTGCCTTGAGTACTCCAGACTGCTGTTGATGGGTGTGTGTCAGGTTATTCTGACAATTAAAGTATCAAGGAGGATACATGCCATCCAAAAACATTTGTGTGTGGAACAAGTACCAAAGAAACAGTTTTCTGGAGGCTACAGGAAAAGTCATGAATGGTGCTGCAAGAGAAGAATAAGACAACTGTGGAAGCTATTATCCTCTGCATGCAGGAAGTGCTAACCAGCTTTTCCCTTCTTCAGATTTCTAATTGAATAGAAAAGTCAGAGGGATAGCGGGTGGCACCCTCACTGGTGCTCGTTTACGGGTACTTCAAGCTTTCAAGGCCATATTTGGTGTTGATAAACAAAATGCTTTCTTATTTGAACATCAGAGGGTGTCAACACCCTGTGCTCCATGAGAACAGTCAAATCCAGAAGCATTCAGCATTTCTTTCTCTTCCTCCTGCTTGCTGCACATTTGAAATGCAAATCCAGCCTCTTCAGAATGAGCCAGCCTGGCTCCATAAACCTGATGAGTGGTCCAGCCTCCACTGCTCCCATACATTTGTCTCATGGCCCCTGTCCTGGATGTCTGTGTAGGCAGCGTGTCTTTACAGTGGAACACGGTGTCCTGTGGTGGAGTGTATCGCGAGACCTGAGAGGTAATTTTAGCTCAGACAATGGCCTCTTACGTTGCCAATCTGATAACAGCCATCCTGGTTTACAGAGATCACTATCTGCTTTATGCTTTGTGTGCTGTCAGTCTTTTGCACACTAAAAATCAAATATTGTTTATATAAAACGAAGTGGAAAAAATAGTTTTGTGCCTGTTGAGAACTCGTGAATTTGTGTTACGAAATGTCATATGTTCTTCCTGCTGGCGAACATTTTTTTGCTCTGTGAACTTGCGAGGGGGAAGCTTCACTACTCAGCATCTTGTGAAGAGGAAGCTGCTTGTTCACCGCCCTGACCTCGGAGCGTCTCCTGGCAGCCTCTCCTCAGCCCACTTCCTACAGCTTTTCCCACTGCAGAGCCGTTCCTCTGGGGACCGATCACACCGGGTTGATGTGGCTTCTGCCTCGGGATGCAAAGTCTGCTCGGTCTCTGTGCAGCCCGGGAGGTTTCTAGAAGCGGTTTTCCAAGCAGCATCAGTGTCGTGGCTTCTCTTTTGATGCGGAGAGCTGAGGATGAGTTCCCAACCACAGAGCTGCAGCCTCTGGTGGTCTTGCCACCCACCTCTAGCTGGGTGTTTGATGTTACAACAAGCTGCTGCGAGCCAGCTGGGCACCCCTCCCACATCAGCTCCAGCTCCATGTGGAGAAACACTGATGGTGTAAGGCAGGGAAGAGCAAGGACAGTAATCCAGAGAGGGACAGGGCCCCAGGTACCTCACCCAGGTCCTAGGCTGCAGCCTAGTCTTACCAAATTCTTCTAATCCTGCAGCCCATGCTACTGTATCTATAAAGTATCCATTGCTTATTCAGGAGAATAAATGCCTCTGAGATCCAGTTTGGACAATTAAAATCACTCTAACCCAGCCGTGTGTAGATACTCACGCCGACATGCCCCACACCCCGATACCCCGAGATTTAGCCACAGACTTTCTGCTTGTGCTGCAGAAACAACTGGCAAGCAGGAGCTATCTCGTATTTTTGCACCATCATTTAGTAATTAAATGCTAATCTTAGAGCTGACTTAAATGGCAAAATGGAAACCAAGTACCATCTTCAGACTTTTTCTTTTTTTTAAATTTAAATAGACTGCAGTGCAGGATGCCTTGAAGATCACCTGTTTCCAATGTGTACTTTGCTGTTTGACTGGTTAATATGTATCTCATAGCCTTACTACAGCTGATGCATTGACAGCCTTAGATCTTAATATGATGCATAAGAATATTTTGCCAGTGTGAAGCAATGGCATCTGTGTTAGTGGTCTGGTATTTTGAAGTCTCAAATTGCATTTCTGTCAGTAAGACCACAACATTCCTTCACGCCCTTAACGAAGAGGAAATTAAATCTAAAAGCCTTTATGTTTCATATCTTGAAAGGTGGTAAAGGTCTGCTGTGAATTGCCTCAGGAAAAAAAAAAAGCATTCAGGCCTTTTTTCAAATAACTGAGCACAATTATTTAGATATCTAAACTCATTCCTTGTTGGACAAAGACTGTAAGATCAAGCTTTACAGCCCTTCATTGAAAGTCTGCTGTAGTATCAAGGTGTAATGTGATGAAATCAAGACAAAGAGCAGCTCACACTGCCTCTTTATTTTCTTTTTTGGGGAATTCTGTGTTGCTCAAGCAGCCCTTGCTGTTTGGTGCAGTCTGTTCCTCACCCCCCCACGCCAAGAATAAATTGTCACAAGTTTCTCAGCCTTTTGAACGTGATTGATCTCACAACAGTGTATGATTTTAGATTATTTTCTTCAGTGCTCCTAAGAAGGTCTGCAGGAGAGGTGGATTTACTGTAATGGCGGCTAAGTAGTTTAACTTAATCCTGAATAAACAAACAGATGCTCTCACCAAGGACCTGGCATCTGGGGCTGTCAACATTTATTACTGCAAGGCTCAGAAGAGATAAAATTATCATTAGCCTTCACAGAAAGACTATGGATGCATTTTGAAAGGCATGTACTTCAAACCACAAGCTAGCCCCTCAGAGAAACTAGTTTAGACCTTTAGGTGCCTGTATTAGTAAAAATACAAACAAAATGCTGCTTTCCTCACTCAATTTGTGCTTCGAAGATCGCATTTTACATGTCTGTGGTTCTTCCCTGCGGGTCAAGTCTGAATTAGGTGTGTGTTTACAATTGTACGTATGTGCATTTACAGTTGCGTGTCTGTGCATCCTGCTTTGAGTTTAGACTCAAAGTTTTCTCTACAGCCTCTGCTGTTTTCTTCTAAAAACATCTCTGTTAAGGAAACTGAATGTTATTTAGTAATCAGCTGAGGTTTGGTAGGGAGCAGCCATATGGCAGCAGGCTGCTGCTGATAAGCAGGTTGGGATGCAGTGCCCATGAACTACCAGGTCCAGGGCCCTTTGTTACATACGTGTTTATGTAAATCTTTATTGCCTGTGCCTATGTAAAATACCAGGCTCTAGGATTATTCAAGCTTTCAGGCCATCAGTTTCAAAGTGGTACCTATCAAAACCCGCAAATCTACAACTACATATTTTGGTTAATGCAGTAAGTTGGTAGGTTTGATTTCCCTATGGTCGTTGTTCTTGTCCATGGTTTAAACAGAGAACTTAAACCTGGTTTTCATCTCAAAGAAAGGTATTCTAATAAAATTTGTGGGCATATTTCAAAGTGAATTTGTAATAAAAATAATAGCTTTAAAATGGACTCTTAAGTATTTGTCTGAAGGGGAGCATGTCTTGCCCCAGACCCCGCTCCCCTGGATTTTAGTGAGCAGACTAATATTCCTTACAAGCCTGGGTTTAAGAATCGTACTGTGATAGAGAAGACATTTTCTGAAGAAATCTCTTTTCCTCTAACCTGTATGATCTCCCTCTTTTATAGTAAAGCTGATATTTTCGGGACTCTGCCAGGAATGCTTTTGCAGAAGGCTTGTTTGCTGCTGCTCACTCCGCGCATGCTGCAGCCTGGGTCAGAATGCTGCTCTGGGTGTTTTACATAAGAAAATCAAATAGTCAGTGGAACTTTATGGCATCCCAAGGTCTCATCTCCTATTTATAGCTGTCCTTCCCTAAAAGAAGCATGTATATACACATCTCAGAGCAATTCTGTCTTCCTGAAATGTTGGAGAGTCATGGGCAATATATTCAAACTGTGACTTAGAGTGAAGTTTCCCAATAATATATTAGGTGAATGGGCTACAGAAGGATCGAGTTATCCACAAGAGGGAAGGGTGACTTTCTGGTCAAGTTTGTCATGAAAGGCTATGCTTGATAGACCAGAAAGTAGTTTTCCTAAAAATTCTTCACCAAGATTAGGCATTGGTTTTTTGAGATTATATGTAGTGGGAGTCTGAGTACTGGAAAATGATTTGAACTCAAAAATCTTTCACTGCATCAGTGGACTTTGGCCCTTGATTTCCTATACAATTGAAATTAAAATTTGTTTCTCAATTACTTTTTTCAGAGAACGACTCTGGAATACAGATTTTGAAGTAAGCGATTTGGATAAAACATTTGGAAACTGTGTGAAATTTCCTCCCAGCGTCTTCTGAGAGCTCTCCAGTCTGCATTGCTTCTGTTTCCTTCTTGCTCACAGTTGGCAGTACCTTGTGCCAGAGGTAGTTGAATTAAAGTCAATAGGCTAGATTATGTCCTGAGGACTTGACCCGCGGTAATTGTGGTTTGTTGCTGAGCAACATCACAGGATTCCCAAGGAACGAGCTGTGCTTAGGGAGCTATAATTTACTCATTTTTTTTCTAGGCTTTTAGCAATTTGTTGCCAGTAAACTCCTTCTACTTAGTTGCTGCGGTGGGTTTTTTGCTGTACTTGCTCAGTTTAAACCTTAGCTATTCTCCAGCTACCTCTCCTAGGAGGGCCCGTCCCCTAGTCGCCTACACACTTGTGTTCCAGCAAGGAGCAGAAAGGGACTACTTAAAGCTCTTGTTCCGAAACCCACCATGCCAAAATCGATCTTGAAGGGATTGAGTTGTTCGTTAGTTGTAAAAGGACAAATTAAAATCTGGAGTAATGTTTTGATAAAAACCAGACTTGTAAAAATTTTTTTTCTTGCTACCAAGGCAAATAACTTTTCAGTTCTTCTTCGAGCAAGTTATTTGATCGAAGTTCATATTCTGTGATTCTTTGTGTTATGACCTGAAAAAAGTCTGTTCTTTCAAAGGCAGATTTAACGCAGAGCTTTGTGAAGGAAATAATTATTTTCAGAATAAAGTGACTTTTATTTGAGATCAGCATGTCTGCAGGCAGAGTTGAGCTACTGCAATGTAGTGTATTTTTCAATACCTCTAGTATTCTTTGGAAGCTGTGCAACCACCATTTAAACTGGACGCTCCTCTTGTCAGAAGAAGAGTTGGTAGAGCAAACCAGTATGATGATTAGACATATCGAGTTCGGGTATGTTGTGATATCGAGTTATAGATATTTGTCCATGGGCATAAATCAGAATTATAAATAGCTTACAGGAAGATATTTTATTTCTGCAAACAGTAAGCAAAGATTTTTTTAGGCTTTCTTCTTGGACTGAACTGGTAGGCAGAGAAGTATTTTGGCAATGGGGCCTTAAACATTTTAAAATTATGTTGCGGCAAACCCATGATGCATGCTGTTAATATGCAGTGGCAGCAAACCTCTGTAATATTAGTGTTTGTACTTTTTACATGAATTCTGTTAGGACCTAAATGTAGTGACTGCTGTGAAGGTGCTTTTTCATTCTGTTAAAGCACAGAATTTCATTTCTGCGGTTTCTGTTTAAGCTGCGTAAACTGGTGAGAAGTTTTTAGCTTGTAAGACTAGGTTTTCAAAATACCTGCTTTGACGATGGGTATGAAACTTGCACATGCAAAAGGTGAATTTTCTCCTTTGATGTCTTTCCCATGAGAAGCTCCAGGTGAGACTTAGCAGCGTTGAGGGCCATCTGTACATGAATTTTATTTGACTGCACACTTTCTATACTATTTAAGTCACCTGTTAGGGAGCTGCAGAAACAAACTCAGGAAGAGCCTTGGCCACAGTAAAGACTTGAAATGTAGAAACACGAGTTCAGGGGACTTTTTGTTTAGTGATGCTAGACTTATATAAAGAAATTATTGCTTAGTCTGCTTGCATTTTCTTTGCAAAACCCTTTCGTATTTTTTGGCTATGATAAAAGGGAACCTAGGAGACAACAGAATGAAATGAAATGATGGAAAAGATATAAAAGGGCATTTTAGGCCCTGACGTTAACAAATTCATTTCCTTGACAGCATAGAGGCAAGGACTGCAAACCCACACATAATAGAAATGAGCTGTAATTATCCAGCTCCACTGAAGGAGGACTTGGGGCTTCTGCCTCTGCACAGGTTGGTGCAAGATGAACATGTGGTAGCTCTTGTTTGCTGCTCTGATCTCCTACTGAAGAAGCAGCCCTGTGTTTTCCGTCCTTTACGAACTATGGACTGCTACGATTCTGTTCAGCAGATGGCTGTTAATCATTATGGACTCTTATCAGGTTTGGGTTTGGGAACCTGTAAATAATCAAACTGGTTTTATCTTTAGCTTTGTCTACCAGTTGGTCAGACATCCCTACTGTCACACCGAAAATGCAGATTCCTTGGCCTAGTGTTCTGCAGCAAGCTGCAGTCTCGTTCCACGGATGTCTGCTACATAGTACTTGAGCAGGGAGGTTGGTAAATGTCTTTTTAGAAGGCTGCAGCATGAGACAATATGTGTGTACTGGTGTAGTGGGAGAAGGGAAGGGGACAACTGTTTATTGCTCAACTTGAGCATCTGTTTATTTAGTTAGTCCTAGTATTAGTTCACTTCAGACAGACAGTTGGGAAAAAACCTGCTTGGAGGCTCCCTGCAGGCTTTTTACTGCTGTGTTGCTTCTGTGCTAAGTTACCCTCACCACTACAGTCTGTAGAAAACAAAAAGCCAACATGACATGACACAGAGTTGTTTTTGATACATGAGCAGAAGCTGCAAATGTGCTGCTTCCATCACGACACCTAATCTGCATTTGGCGTTAGAGAAATACCACTGCAATGTTGCGGCTGGGTCTAGGTGCACAGCATTGAAGAAGATAGCTGGTTAATTTGCAGACATTCGAGAAATGAGCTGCAAGAGCGAATAAAGGGACAGATGAAAAATAGTTCACTGTGGAACATTTAGGAGAAAAAGCTTGAAGTGCTGTTTAGGTTGTGTAAATAGAGGAAACAACGCAGTGTGAAGCATTGTACTGCAGTGAAAGAGAGAAGGTATTGGTGTGCAGCTGAAGTACATGCACGCAGCAGGTAGACCCCTCCTAAATTTTCTCAACAGCAAGATTGGAGGTATATTGAAAATTTGAGGCACCTGCAGAAAGAACTTGGAATTGGATGTTATTCCAGCCAGCCATCACAATTTTCCCTTATACTTGCTGGAAACCTGTTCCCATCACACTGAAGCAAACCAGACCTTTTCCAGCCAGTGTCAGTTTATTAGAAGTTCACAATTACATCCATGAATTCTTTTCCATCTTCGCTTGGCAGAAGTCCTCTGGATTGTCTGGCTTCTGCAAGCTTAAAATAATTGGTTTCTTGCTTCCAAGATTTCAGTCAAGCTGAGATTCACTGATTTGTGATACCACCAGATACTGAAGTGTGAATCCATCTGCTCACCATGCAGAAGGAGAAATAAAGTAGTAAGTTAAAAGCTTGGCAGCTGAAGCCTCCTTCGTGGTATGTCTTCTCATGTCCATTCTTCCATGTATGTAGTTCTTTCTAACAGCCTTTTCTTTGGCAGAATTCGAACATTTCAGGAAAGATAAACTGGAGGAGCAAACAAAGTCAAAATCCAGCACTTCCACAAAAAAAAAATCAAAATGCTGTAAATATAGTTGAATTTACAGTTTTCAGAATGATATAAATTATTATTGGCCTTATTGACTGGAAGCAGATGGTGGTTGTCCCTCTGTAATCTGCTTCTGGTTTTTGGTTTTGGAGACCTTTCTTAGTGGCCAAGTATTTTTCTCATCAGAAAATGATTTGGTAAACCGCTGTCTACTACTCACAATACAGTATGTGTATCACATCTTACTATGAATTTTTTGGTATCATGGAAGTCTCTTAAGGCCGTACAGCTTGTTAACAAAAGAAGAAAAAGGAATTGCGTAAAGTAATAAGGTCACTTAAGTCTAAGGGTGAGGGCATGCATGTGTTTTGGTGCAGCCATTCGGAATTTCCTTCTGCTTTAGGTAGCTTCCAAACTGCTTGACACTTAAATTGCTTGACACTAAATATGGGAAAACTTCTACTCTAATAAAACAACAGGTATCTCTGTATATTATACTGCTTTTTTTTGTGGCTTCTATTAGTCTGGTGACATTTTAGGAATTCCACTCTTTTTGATTCATTACTCGTAACTAATGTATTTTAAACTCAGGCCCAATCTTAATGCAAGCAAACCTTCCACGTATAGGTGAGTACTTTCCTTAAATTTCTAAGCTGCATGAAATCCAGCAATGAAAGACACAGTATGTTCCACTACTTATACTACTAAATATGGAAATAAATGTGGTAATTAGTTATCTAAATGTGATAAGTTGGTCAATGATTTGGCTTTTTAAGAATGAAACAACTTAATTCGTTGCATCCTGTTATTGCAGTAATAAACATGAATAGCAATTGTGGTTTATCTCTCATTGTTATATAAGGAAAACAAATGGTAGATTTTGTCATTTGTCATTCCTAGATTTTGCAGCACAATAGCATGTACACTAATGGAGTAAGGAGTAGAAAGGCAGATTTTAATTAAAATTCTCCCTGATACACCAGGAAAACTTACACTGCTAACAGTTGAGTGTGTGGCCCAGAAGAGACTTTATGTGAAAACAAATTCACCAGGAAGCAACGCGGCCTCAACTAGAAATGCTCTGAAAGTCATGGTTCACTGAAAAAACTCCAGTAGAAATTAGATACCGCTGCACAAGCTCTGTACCTGTAATTGACATTGATGGACATTTATGTGCCAGTGTAACTGGATGTAAGATGAAAAATATTGTGCAGCACACCTAGTGACTACAAAGAGGCAACCTTGTAGCCAAGTGTTCATATACTGGGGAAGTGCAATCTTTTAACCACTGAAAGGGCTTATTCAACCAGCTGTAGAAGTGAACTAAGCTGGCAGGGTGTGTCTTTCACGATATTTTGCATTTCAAGCTAAACAAACTTTTAGAGCTCATTTGAAAAGAAATTCCTGAACACTGCTCTGAGCCCCAAAAATTTAACTTGAGGCCCAAGTTTCATGACCAGTAAACCCTTTCCACCTTGACCAAAATACCTGCAAAATTGATTTGTTTACTCTCTCCCTTTTCTCTTTTCAGTAGAAATGGATGTTGGCCGACAGCCAGCTGAGCATGAGCCAGTGTGCCCAGGTGGCCATGAAGGCAAACAGCATCCTGGCCTGGATCAGAAATAGTGTGGTCAGCAGGACCAAGGCAGGGATTGTCCCCCTGTACTCAGCATCTCGAATGCTGGATTCTGTTTTGGGCTGCTCCCTACAAGAAAGACACTGAGGTGCTGGAATATCTCCAAAGAAGGGCACTGAAGCTGGTGAAGGGTTTGGAGAACAAGCCTTATGAGGAGAGGCTGAGGGAACTGAGGTTGTTCAGCCTGGAGAAAAGGAGACTGAGGGGAGACCTTATCACTCTCTACAACTACCTGAAAGGAGGTTGTAGGGAGGGGTAGTCGGTCTCTTCTCCCACATAACAAGTGATAGGATGAGAGGGAATGGCCTCTAGTTGCTCCACGGGAAGTTTAGATTGGATATTAGGAAAAACTTCTTCACCGAAAAGCTTGTCAAGCATTGGAAGAGGCTGCCCAGGGAAGTGGATGAGTCCTTGGAAGTATTTTAAAAGACATGCGGATGTGGTGCCTAGGGACATGGTTTAGTGCTGGACCTGACAGTGCTTCGTTAACAGTTGGACTTGATGATCTTAAAGGTATTTCCAACCTAAATGATTATATGATTATAACTCTTCATCTTGGGTATGTTACCCCAAAAATCTGTCTTTCTGTGCAGTCCTCCTCTATCTGTCTTGAGCTTTCCTATGTGCTGCTTTGCACAGATCATGAAAAAGAAATTTGGTCCTACTCGGCTAGGGGAGGGAAACAGCACCTTGCAAAAATAACATGTTGAGGTCAGGTGGTACTAAGAAAATGAGCGCCACTTTGTTTTTTGGATGCTGATTGCCCAGATTTATGGACCTAAACAGTAGAATGGCTATAACTGTATGTTCTTGGTATTCTTTCTCCAAATGAGTTAAGTATCCGTAGCTCTCATTGTCTTCATTGACAACTGATTATGATATTGCTTCAATTTTATGTGAATTTTGAATTCCAAACTAAGACACCTTAAGTTTTGCCCGAGTTGCTCTGGTTTTACTGCATCCTCCCTGCTCTACCTGCACCCTCTTTGTAGGAGGTATTGCTGCAAAATAGATGAACTGTCTATGCTGAAAATTAGGATTTTTTTTCTCTAGTGCACTGTTGACATTTCTTTTTGCTCCCTGTTTTCTGTCCCTGCAACAATTGCAATGGAAGATAGAGGTACTGTGCTTTTCATTTTTACATTTTTCAGTTTTCAGTAATGCCATTGCTTAGGGGCATGTTGTGGAAAGCTTAGCACATCCTTGTTCAGTGCTTGGAATTCTGCATTCCTACAGCAGAGAGACATTCACTCCAAGTATAAGCTTTGGACTGGAGTTTAAATATAGCACAAATATTCAGAAGGACTTTTCCCTTCTCATGCCCTCCTACCCTCGAGCAGTCCATTTGGATGGTGTTGCTTTCCAGATGTTCTTGTGAGAAGCGGAGGAAAATCACGGAGGTTTACACAATGGGAGATAAGTTGTGGGTTTTTTCCTTTAGAGATCCCAACGAGTTAGATCAGCTTCAAAACCAGGATGAAGGAGAGGGGACAAATATTCTGTCAATAACAGAAATTTTTGCTATTGCTGGCTTGTTCTATAAGGTTTTTTTAATGATTATTACTGCCATTCTCCATGCATACAATAACCACTGGTGTAAAGGTAGGTCTGTAAGGAATGAGAGATGTGTAGACTCTGCACAGGTCATTTCACATTCTGGATTTGCAACTGAATTTCAATGTACAGCTAAATACAAATGTGAGGATTCAGTTATGCCAGCCTTTAAGGCATGAATCCAAACCTAGCAACTCAGTGGCAGGCTGCAAGCATCACAAGTTATTCTCCTGCCTCTGAGGTCTTTGAAGGAAGGGATGGAATAATAACGATGGAAACAGGACAAATCCCCTCAGAGTCAAAGTGTTATTGGGTTCCCTTTCTGGCAATTGCACTCTCTGAAAAGCTAGACCCTTTCCTTTTGGATTACATTACATACCCCAATTGTCAGCAAAAGGCTTCTAAAATAAAACTCCTGCTCTCTGGTTTGTTTCTCCCTGCAGTTTGGAGAGAGGTGGTGGAGAACCTGCTGGGCTGCTCCGTCCTGGCTCCTTCCCTTTGCTGTCTTATGAGCTTGAACAGAGAGTGAATTGTTGCTTTGCTAGTCTGGAGTTTTCCCTCTGACTGTATCTACTTGCTAATAAGTTCATTGAGAAGTGTTCTTGGTTGTATTCCACAGCATTAGGATCCGAGTTGATAGACAACAATCTCATATGGTTTTTTGTTGCCTTTTATACTGCAGAAAGGTGTGCTAAGCACCTCCTGGAACACACAAGGCTATGTAAGACTTTGCAGTCTGATTTTAACTGTAGTTAAAATAGGTAAGAGATAAAATACGTACTAAGAACAGACAGGAAGGGCCCTGACTTTCTGGTGTAAAGTTTTAGCTTATTAAGAAATTAAAAATACATGTATTTGACTCTCTTTTTGTATTAATACTGTGACATTCTGGAGACTTGGGCAACGTGTGCACTGTCTGTGTGAAGAAGAGTGAAAAGGGTAAAGCACAAGTTGAGAGAAATGAGCATACGGGATGTTGCGGATGGAATTAATAATGGACCTGTGTCAGTAATAAGGTTCATAATTTCTATTTGACCCATATGAGCTTCAGCAGAGAATCTTCATACTTTCCAGAAAACTTTTGAGATTTCTCTTGATTTCCACTGGAATTTGCAGTTCACAGCAAGCAGCATGTTGGAAATAGGAAGGAAATTTTTGTGACACTTCATTTTATGTTCCCAGAACACCTTTCTTGAAAGTGAGGAGTCCTCAATGAGTTCAGTTTTAGGTTTCTTTCTGTCATTTCTGAGATTTAAGTATTTTCCAAATGAAGTGGTAACATAATTCAGATTAATGCTTTTTCCTGACCCTGAAAGGTGTTATGAGCTGTACGTTTCCACTGACTCCAAATGGGAGCAGAGTGTGCAGAGAATCTTGCCAATTCTGGCCTTTAAATTGCAAATGAATGTAGTGCTTTTGATGTTGAACACTCAGGGATACCCTTCTTTTTATAGAGTTGCTAATTACTGGATTCATTAAAAGTAGTACTCTATTGCTGCAAATGCAAGTTAAATCTTCCTTTCAAATACATGGCTGTACTACCCAAAAGCACAGTACTTGGTGTCAAACACCTTCTTATTTTACACCCAACTCCTGTATCATAACCTAATGATCCAATGGTTTCAGAAGGCTCCTCATCCTTCTAAAAAGACAAATTTGGCCTTGTATTTGGCAAAGCAGCTCTAACGTACAGTATACATACTTAAAATACTGTAAGACAGCAGTTCAGACTTACGAAGTTTCACAGAGTGGAATTGTTATGTATTGATAGATATGGAAGATGATGGTGAAATGCCATCTTCTTTCTCTCTTGTAGGTTTCTGATAAATTTGAAGCTCTACTCCCCTCTAGCTGCTGTTCTGTCTCTGCTTCCTTATTGTTCCGGGGGCCATCAGGACTTCTAGTTTTCTTCTCACTTGCCCCTGTAGCCTGCTGTAGCCTGCTGTAGCCTGCTGTGGCTGCTCTTACTGCAGGCTCACAGCTGTCTCTGGTAAGTGGACATTACTCCCAACTAGTTTGCTTTTGACTAAGTGGTCTGTCAGCGTAGCAGCAGCTGTGCTACTTGACATTTTGATAGCTTAAAAAACCACAAAACTTAACTAAGTCTCAGAGCATTCGGTTTACCTCAGGCTGGAGTATGGTATTGCATTGGTATATGCCTGGTTGAATATCTGTGAAGGAGCCAAGAGAAATCAGTGTATTAGGTTATTAGGTCCGCACCTACAGCAAGTAAAGCTTCTCAAGGTGAGTTCTCTTCCCATGCTTCTTGAGTGTTTTTTGCCAGAGCAATGCCACTGTGATCTGCAACACTAAAAACTGAAAATGCAAGCACCGTTCAGCAGAAGATAACTGTGGTAGTACAGGTAATCTCACACAGTTGGCATTTAGATCATCTCTGCTTTGCTACACATTTCCAAGTGATCTTTACCATCTCTGAACGTTGTTTTAAGTGGAAGGCAGAACTTTCATTTGAGCTCAGCCACTGGATCAGTTCATCCAGTTAGTCTGAGTTATTTCCTGCTAGCTCAGCTGCTTACTTTCATTTCAGTCACAAATAAAATATGCTTAGAATAAGTGTAAAGATTACTCTATCGAAGAATAATACATGGCTGTAATTTTACAACAGGGAGGTAGGCTACACCTTAGTAATGCTATGGAAGTTGTAGAGCAGTAAGAAAGCACCTCAGAGTGGATCACAATTTATTGGGTAGTTCCTAGAATCCTCTGCTGCTAAAAATTGTCCAGATGAAGGCTCCACAGAATAATGATAACATGTGAATCTATTTGCCATTAAGTGGAATATGATTCATACTGCACTGCATCCCCCAGTGCAGTGGCTATCCTGGTAAGTTTAAAAAAAATGTTGAACAAATTCCCGTTCGGTCCCCATGTGTTGCCTGATCTAGTTGAGAGGTGGCGTCCCTGGCGGCAGGGAGCCTGGATTAAAATGATCTCAGGTCCCTTCCAGCTTAGGCCGTTCTATGATTCTGTGAAATTACTCTTTGGATTTGCCCTCCTGTTGGAAGATTCAAGATACGATATGTAAGTGTACGAATTGTGAGCACCATCTAAATTTTCTCTCTCCTTCTCACATGTTTGGTCCTTCTGGATTAATGGCAGTGCAGCATGAGCAAATCTGCACTCTTGTCTCCTGTGTTGACATCTCTGGGGTTTACGAAGGATTCCTCTGCTCTGTACTTGATTAAAACCTTCCAAAATGACTTTGCTGCCGTAGCGCATCACAGCCATGTGGTTTGTCCCAGTGGTTGGAGTGGTGAAGTACAGTTGATAAATGTTTTAAGTTTGAAAGAATCTTCCTCACTGCTGGCCAGATGGACAACTGCATTTTATGAGAACAATTTTTCAGCCTCTCAGAGAGGTTTGCTTGAGAAAAACAGGCACCTGGGGTAGTTTGTGCACCCAGGTCCCTGCCCGGGGGAGGAGGTGAAGGAGTCCACACGCCTCTTCTGCTGCAGCCCACGTGGAGATTTGCATGAACAGGT
>NW_009721279.1:101470-115820 GCF_000703405.1 Apaloderma vittatum
GGACCTGCATGGTTTCAGGCATGCACCTTGGCTTGGCGTGTGAGCTCTGACCTTGTGACCAGAGAGGAAAAGTTGCTGGGATGTGCCAGCACCCGCTCCCCAGGAGATCAGGAGTACAAATGAGCCCAGCTCCTTGCATGGCTGGTGGGTGAGTCATGCCTTAAAATAGCTGGCATTTTTAACACTGTTGCAGCCCTGAGTTTCCAGGAGCTGATGGGCATGTAGCCCCAGGCACAGCTTTCCTGGGCTTTGGGGACTCTAGATAGCACATAAGCAGGTGCGTTGTGCTGTTGCACGTGGGTTAAGCTGTTACGTGTAACGGCCTGCTTATGGTGGTCTGTAAAAAGACCATGTTAAGAGCATTTTTTGTTTGAGATCTGAGGCTGTGTCTGGAGGAAACGCTCAATTTGTTGCACTCATGGAAACCAAGCGAAATCGCAGTTCCCCTGACGTTTCCACCGCTCTTGGGCTGCTGCTTCTGCTCAGCCCCTGCTGTCATAGCCACCTCACCGAGGGGGGAGGCCATGGCTTGCTCTCCCCTCATCCTCCCCAGCTACATCCCTTGGTCTAATCTAAAAAATAAACCAAAACACTGCTCCTTTTCCTCCTGCAGATCATGGGTCTAGATGAAAGCATGCCATATAAATATAAGCATGATTATATATATATGTATGTGATATTTATAAACATATAAATATAAGCATGATTGATTGCAATTGATGTGGCATTTGGCCACAGGCTGTTTGAGCGACTCTTGCACCCTTCTGTTCCCCCCCCTCCCCATCTTCATTTACACAGGTCAATTACCAGTGCGCTCATTCTGTAAATTGATTGCTGTTCCTATCAATCGGAGAATTGAACGGGGCTAAAAGCTAATTCCTTCCTGCTCTTCCTGCCCTTGAGGTCACTTTTGGTTAGGCTGGCGCCCTGCCCCTGGGGGCAGGTACCAACGGCAAGGGCAGCTGGGATGAGCCCCAGGCATTGCTGCAGGAGGTCAGGGTGGGCTTCGCTACGTTCTGTTTGTGAGACTTGACCTGAGGCGGCTGGTGATGGGCTATGCAAGCATGTAAGGGGAGAGATTGATTTTTGTCAGCAGTGAAAGCGTATGGGTAGCTACATCCAGAGTGGGTCAGATCACATAGTTTTTTATCCCTAATGAAAGATTTGTTGTATTGACCTCTACTGGTAATTAACACAGCAAAGCAAACTGAGGCGGCCCAACTGTTTTAGTACTTCACTGGTAATTGATGCTGCTGGTCAGAGTAAAAAGCAAGTGAGCCCTTTATCAGTTCTATTTTATGTTTACCTGGAGCAAGTGAGTGTTTGCTGAACTGCCCTGAGCTTGTGAGAACAGGAATGGGATGCAGAAAGCATTCTCATCATAGCACAACTGCTTCAAATGGCTGTGGTAGAAGAAAAGAGCTGCATTGCCCTTTGCAAAGGGCCTGGTTTTAGTCAACAGGGCTTTTTTTTCTCCTTTACCTGCACTATGTACCTTGTTTAAATATTCTCCTGCAATCACCCATTCACTCCTGTTGCTTTTGTTTCTTTTGGGGAGCAACAAAGAATCTCACCACCTCTTCCACTTATGTTTTGAAGTCGTTGCCTCTCCCCCTCCACTCACCTCCCAGGTCATGGTTTGTAAAGGTGTTTGTGTACGTAGTTACTACGGAACGCCTTTTTTTATGAGAGGTTCTTGTTCTGTGTATTCAGTGTGTGCAGAAGAATTCCTTAAACATACCTTGATGATATGGTCTCCAAATCATGTTTTCCACCAAGAGATTTCCTTTTGGGGCTCTCAGATACCTTGACTCTTGGATAAGAAACAAATTTTTGGGTTCTTTTTGGGGATGTTTTACTTGGTCCTTTCTAGTCTCTGTGTTAGGAAAAAAAGTTGTGAGGTTAAGATATGATACCATTTGGTACCTTGAGGTTTGACTTCCTTTATAGTTATGTAGCTTTTCATCTTTAAAACTCAGCTGCAGTGCTGAAAAGGCTGCCCTATGGTGGCCTCAGCAAGTGTTACAAAAAATTCCAAATTCACAAAATGGCAAGTTCACGTTCTCTTAAGCTGCTTATTTTTCTTGGTCGGTATGGCTTGGTGAGTGAACTTTCTTCATCAAAGAGCTAATCACTTTGCAGAGTCTATATAAATCCTTTTTTTTTTAAAAAAAAAAAAAGAAAAAGTTATTATTACTAGCTATGTTGGGCAGGGGAAAAAAGAACCCTAATTTAAAGACTGTACTGTTTTCCCCAGGTCAGCAGCCAAAACACCTTCAAAGTTTGTACACTGGATAGATTGGATGTAAAAGATGTCAAGGAAGTGATGTGTATGGTTTCCCATACCACCTCTCCCAGGAATACTTTCTGAGTATTACTGAATTGTAAGCGAACAGTCATTTCAGATGAGATCGTGGTGAGAATGCTACCCATTTGTTTCATCCGCCTCTGAGATTTTCTGCTTACATTTCTGCCAGTACCACTGATCTTTCTCCTTTAATAACTCCTCCACATTTTCTCCTGGAAAAATTGTGATTTGGCTGAAAAGAGAAATGGCAAGCTCATGGCTGATAGTATAAGAGGAAATTCAACTGATGCATGTATTCTCTTTCCTTCATCCTTGATGCTATGGAATTTTACTTGTGGTGAACCGTTAAAATAATCTGTTCTGCTTTTGCAGAGTTTGTTTGCATTTGTTGTCACTATTAGACCACAAAACTGTCTGTATTGTTAATAGACTTTGATTTTGGCATGGTATTCAATTTGAATTGCTTCCTCAATTCAATATAAAGGTGTTTTCAGTTTTCCTGTTTTGGCTTTTCATAGAATAGAATCATAGAATCATTAAGGTTGGAAAAGACCTCTAAGATCATCTAGCCCAACCATCAACCCAGCACTACCATGACCACTAAACCATGTCCCGAAGTGCCACGTCTACACGTTTTTGGAACACCTGCAGGAATGGTGACTCCACCACTTCCCTGGGCAGCCTGTTCCAATGCCTCACCCTCTTTCAGTAAAGAAAATTTTCCAAATATGCAATCTAAGCTTCCCCTGGTGCAACTTGAGCCCATTTTGTCTTGTCCAGTCACCTGGGAGAAGACACTGACCCCCACCTTTCTATGACCAGGTAGTTGTAGAGAGCAAGAAGGTCTCCCCTCAGCCTCCTTTTCTCGAGGCTAAACAACCCCAGTTCCCTCAGACACTCCTCATAAGACTTTTTCATCAGATTCTTCACCTGCTTTGCTGCCCTTCTCTTTTCTTCTTGTCTCCATCTGCAGGGGGTCAAATCAGTGCACTTGAATTTCAGGTTTTATGCAGATTATCTTCAAACAGACACCTATTTTAGCAGTCTAGAGAGAGATCTGTATGACTTAATATTTGCTTGATGGGCCATGGATATTTTTTCCATGCTGAGAGAAAAGACTTTCTGAAATACGATGATTTTATTCTCTGTTGATAAATTTACAGAATGGTCTTTATGGCCTTAAAAATATTCATACTTGGCCAACTTTCATCTTACATTTTTTGACAGAATTCTGTCCTAAACTGTTCTCATTTATTTTCCTTTCCTTCACTTCAACCTTATGGGCTTTATTTTGCACCTTTTGCTGTGAATGTGGACTACATGTCTTGTGAATGTCTGGGCCATCACTTCCGTTGGAAATATTCTCCGGCGTTTTTGCCTCTGGGGTTTTTGTTACTGACAAGCCAATTGCTAGCTGGTTTTGGTTTCCTTTATAGGCTTCTGAGCTGGCTAAATAAGAGATTCCAGCCTTAAAAAACAGCAGGAGGCTGCTGTTTAAAAATAATGTGGTTTAGGGGGCCAGTTAGCTCAGTCGGTTAGAGCATGATGCTGCTGATAACACTGAGGTTGCAGGTTTGATCCCCGTTCGGTCCTCATGTGCTGCCTGATCTAGTTGAGAGGCGTCCCTGCCCATGACAGGGAGGTTGGATTAAATGATCTCTGAGGTCCCTTCCAGCCTAGGCCATTCTATGTTCTATGTCCTAAATCCAGGGGAAGAGGGAAATTTTGCTTCCTAAACTCCTGGCATTTTCGGGCAACCGATCTTCACTTGAAGTGGTGAGGTAGTCGAGTCCCTGCAGTAAGCATCCCTCTGATTTTAATGCAGTAGCTGATGTTGCCTGAATGAATAGACCAAGAAAGGGAGCTGAGTCCAGAGATGCATCTGGTGGTGCAAGCACCGTTGTGTTCAGAAGTGACGGTCATCTCCATCCGATAATTCCCTGTTGTCGTCTAAAGCCACGGTGCGCCACGCACATGTATATGCACGTGTGGATCCAGATATGTATCGTAAGAAACAACAGCCAGAAGTTTTCTCTGTTGTTCTCTAGTTCCTGGCTTCTTGGAAAATCCCCGATTCTCTCCTTAACGCCTGAGAAATAAGGACACATCCCTTTTTGTCTTTTCATCCCCCAGCTTTTATGGATGGATGATTGCAATTACGGGTAGCCATACTGATAGTGGAATTCATTGCAGATGAGTACAGTTGAAGGGAAATCACTCAGCTTTTTTTTCCGAGGAGACTTTAACAGGGCTTTGAACTTGGAGTTTGGAATAAGATTTATCAACAGAAGTGTAAGTTGTTCGCCCCGCAGATGTGCTCCCCACCCTGCAAAGCCCTTGGCATGGAGAGGGCTGTAAGATACCAGGTCAGCAGACCTAATCACATACAGCCCCAAGTAAGCATGTATAGATTGCCGTTGTAAATTGCCCTCAGAAATCCTTTTAACTGGATTATGGGCCTTAATTTTTTTTATGACATTTGTTCTGGCAGGTCAGTAACTGTTTATGGAGTTGATGACATTTCTGCTGCTGTTGCAGGTGTCCTAAGAGAAGTGAGTTGTCCTGAGGAGCAGTGGGCATTTGGCAGAAAACTCGACCTGTTGGAGTTTTTTTTCCCCAGTAGATTTTTAACTGAGTCACTTCCCTTTGTGCCAGTCACTCTTTCTCAAATATGGAGGCAAGGAGCATCCCAATGGAGAGTAGCCAATGTGTTGCAAATGAATGTTTTAAATTTAGTGACAAACACAGTGGATTTCGTTGCCTTTATGTTAAATTAAGATTTCAAGATTTTTGAAAAAGATTTAAATTCAGAATATTTATCACAAATAGTTATTTCTGTGTGGTTTTTTATAATTTTTTGGGGTTTTTTTGGTATCATTTATACTGTCTGTAAACGGTAGTGAAAACTTATCCCTTATGGAGTACTTACCATAGACTATATCACACCATAATCTCCACTTACGTTGCGAGATGTAGAAGTATGTGTCTTGAATAACTTGCTTGACGTAGATCTTCTCTTTCTCTGAGGGTTTTAGATTTGAAAGGAAGGATTTTGATCATGTTTTTGTCCTGTCAGCAAGTTTTTCCATTTTAACATGCAAGTAATAGACCCTTATGGATTAACTGTTTTAGTTCTCCTTGCATTAAAATCTTCTGATTGTGTGTTTCTCTCATCAGTTCTCTTCACATTGAGGTACAGAAACAGTCCTGGAAGTCTTTCACAGCATTGAAATTAGGTACTACTCTGGGGGAAAAAACTTTCATGAGTTTATTTAGAGAATGCTGCATTTCAAATATGACCACAGTGCTCTGAGAGTCGCAGGACCTCGCAAACAGGATGGTTGTATGCAATTGCTACAACTGCTATAAACAGTTTTGTTGCATTGTTTTGTTTCCCCACTACCCTCTTTAAGAAATGGAAAAACGTCACTATGCTCTGTAAGACTACTGGAGGTCACCAGGTGTCTTTAAAAAAACAACAAACAACCACCGCAGTCAGAATTAAAGCCTGGGCAGGTTACTGCGGGAAGTGTGGAAGGACTATACTGTGTGAGGACATAAACGGTGCTTTTGACTGAAGTAATCATGTGGTGAATCTTTATATATGTTACATGACATGCCGGACTAAAGCAATATATACCAAGTACCTTTCTGCCAGGTGAGTTCATCGAGCCAGTTCCTTGTCCCTCTTCTTACAACCTGTCTCCTAAAGTCTTCTCCCTTGGATTTTACTACCAGAAGTCCTGGGCAAGGACTGTATCTACCAAGGTGCATAGCAGGGGTGCTTGCATGAGTTTGCCATGTTGTGACAGGGATGGCCACATGCAGGTCAGGCAACAAGCACCTCTCTACTCACACCATAAAACTGGGCAGAAGCCTCAGTATTCCTTGGCTCACAAGAAATGCGTTCAGCTCTTTGTCGTAGCTGTTGTCCCTGCTTTCTTTATTTTCCTGTTTGAGAGAGACTGGGTTTCACAGAAGAACGTTTGATATTTTCAACTTCTGTTGCTGAGATGAGCCCAGAGCTCAAGAGTGATCTTTAAAGCCCGGAATGGATCAATGTCAATCTTGGGGCATCTGATAAAATCTGATTTAGGTTAGGCCTCCTTGGGGCAGCCTATGAGGAGCAGTATATTAGATCCTGTGGCAGCTCCCTGAATGGAATAAGCCAGCCCTCTGTAACTGGTCTACTTTAAGATTTTTTTTTTTTACTAGACTTGACAGCAGACAGCTGATTTTTATTTTCTTCTAACAAGTAGATGGCTCCCTTGACAGATCTGTGCTTTCCTCTTACTCAGCAAGATGAAGAGTACCTGTTGCACAGAGTTAGCCTTTTGCTCTTTGTGGGCACTGTAAGGACACTGGAGGAACAAGGGCTGCTTTGAAATGAAGACTTACCTCTGCCTCTTTTCCAAACTGAGCACTGCAGAAACAGAGCAGCACCAGGGTAGGCAGCTGTTGCTAAAAGCATCTAACCACAGCCTCTGTCTCTGGAGTACCTGCTTGCTGCCCATTGTCCTGCTTCAGAGGCAATGAATTTTCGAGAGCTCAAGCCAGATTTCATAGACTCAAGCATGAGAGAGAATTACATTTGCTGTAAAAGGCGAGGGCACCCTCCTCCTGCTTGGAACAGCCTGAGCCTGTTACCAACACAGAGCTGCTATTGTTCTGCCCTGGGAGATTGTGCTAAAGGCTTTGAAGCAGCGGTTGCATGTAGGTGTCAGTTTTCTAAGCAGGTTTTTTTTTCCTTTCCGTGTTAAAAAAAAAAAAAAAGAACCCTGCCACTTTCCCCTCCCAGCCTTTTCGTGGAAATAGCTGTTTGATTTGGTAATTGTTGATTTTATGATGTGTTGTTTAGGCTTCCCAGTTTTCCTTTGGCCTGGCTATTTAATTTCTTTTACTTGTTGAATCAAGATCAGCATATACCCTGTGAGTTAGTGCAGGAACTTTGCCATTACAGATTCGTGATGTTGTGGAGATTCGTAATGTTGTATTGTGTGTTATAGTCTGTGTAGGGTTACAGGTGATATGTTATAAACTACTGTGCACATCCAGCACTTAGATTTTAAAAATCCTTTGTGAAATCAAAAGATTAATCAAATGGCTGCAGTGCAAAATACGGACTGGAGGTTAAGAACTGTACTACACAGCACTGCTGTTTTGTCTCAGCTGTGTTGCCCAGCCTCTGGGCTGCCTGAGCCTTGCTTACATGAACAGGGATCATCAAAGTCTGAATTTTGCGAGGTGTCACTCTGAAAGGTGCCATCTCCCTCTGCCTTTCCATAAATCTCAGTCAAGAGCTAGAGGACACAGTGAAACTGTTTCTAATCTAGAGACTCCACTGGGCTTGAATTGTGTTGGAAAGATTGAGGCTGGTGTAGTTAATGGAAGATAACCTATAATCTCCCTTCCGGTGTGACTTCCCCCGGTCTGCTGACCGGCACCTGCTTTGCATTGTGTGGGGAACAGCAGTCAGGAGGAGATCTTAAACACTCAGGTTCAACTGGTGCTTGAGAATATCTAGGGAAGAAATTCTCTTCTCCTTCACCATGTGATAGTTTCCTGTTCCCTCTTACCAAAATGCAAGATCCTACCCAAAGTGTTTACATGCAAGTCAGTTGTGTGGGTGGGAAGGAGGTGCAGGAGCAGTATAGGTAAGAGCCTGGTATGTCGTGCTTCATTACACTTATCACTTTCCGTAGGCAAATCTAAAGTGAGTTAGGAAAAAAGTGACCTTTCTTTCTTCAGAGAGCCTGTGGGGAACACGGGGTGATTGGGTACCGGTAGAGAGAAACTTCTGAGCAGGTACGTGCAAGTCATAGGCCACGTGAGATAGAGTCCCCATGGTCTGTTCAAGGACATGATAATGCTATATTCAAACATCAGAAAATAAGCTTTAAAAACATAAAAAATGGGGGGAAAAGGTAGGAAAGATAAAAGTGAAGGAGATCACTTGCAGGAATGTCATGGTGCCCTTGCAGAGGTTGCACTGCCTTACTTCAGAGCCCTCCTGACCTAGGCTGCCGTTAGGCCCCTTGATTTTGCACTTCTTTAGACACCTGCAGGAGATATCAGGAGAGCTGGGGCAGTGTTGGGTGAGTTGGTAGTGGCTGAGCAGGTGGAACCATTGTGAACCTGAAAGGAAAGGTCCATGAGGGCCACAGCCAAGTGTCTCACACAGTCGAGGATTTGTGGCATCTCATGACTTGCCTTTACTTCATCTTTCTGTTGCCATATTATATCCTTGTTCTGAAGCTGCAGCCTGTTGGTTGACCTGGTCCTGCCTCGTCCTTCAGCCCAGGTTTTTCCAAAAGCTTCTGCCCATGCTTATCTATGCTGTACTTTGCTATATTTCCCTTCCTCCTCCTGAGGCTTGTGCCATCTGGGAATGTGCACGGTGCTGCTTTTGAAAGAGGTAAAAGTCCTACCTGGCAGGTGCCTGCTTCATAGGAATAGCCATTAGGTTACCTGCAGTTATCTGCCTCTTGCTTCTTGGATCAGGCTCGTGCCAGCTGAGGTGGGGCGGAGAGAGGAGAGATGAGGACATCTGGCTTGTTTGATCTGCACAGGGATCCCTCATACAGGGAACACGTGGAAAAGGACAGAAACCGTGGTGTGGGTAGGATGCACAAGCCTGTGAAGGCACCAGAGGAGGAAAGGAGTCATGCAAAATACAAAGCCATTCAGAAATGTGGCACAGAAGTATGGAAAGAATGCATGGTAAGACCAGGAAAAAAGGTAGACCATTCTATGATTCTGTAATTCTATGATGAAGGTAGATGCAATAAAATTAAGAGATAGTATGTTTTAAAATTATGTTATAAGAAATCTAATGAATTGCAAGAGCTTTTGGAGTAATGTTGCTATGTGTTGCCTGATCTAGTCAAGAGGCATCCCTGTCCGTGACAGGGAGGTTGGATTAAATGATCTCTGAGGTCCCTTCCAGCCTAGACCATTCTATGATTCTGTAATTCTATGATACCTTTAATCCCCCCCAAACACAATTTCTCAGCTGAGAAAGTAAAAAACTGTGAAATCTCATTTTATGGTTAATAAATACGTTTCTCTGAGATGCTGATCAGGGGTGTTGAATTAACAGCATTGGAAACGAGGCCATTTGCCACCTTCGAATGTAAAGGGATTTTTTTGTTGTTCTCGAATATATAATTCAGGAGCTTCTTAGGAGCTTTAGTGAGCAAGCATGTGCCAGCATGGCAAAGTTACCATTCTTTATTGTCCCTTTTGATCTCTGCTAACTTGCTGTTGTGAGCAGTGTAACTTGTCCTTGAGTTGGAGCTGCTGCACGCTGGTCACAGCACGTAACTTCCGAGTGTTATTTGACTGGGACTGTGCTGCCTTTGCTCCAGACAGCTGAAAGGGATAGAGGAATTCTTAGGGTACACTTTAACAAGGGAGGATGCAAAAGTTTCAGCTGGGGCAGCAGACCTGGTGCTTTGTCTTGGCTGTGTCAGAAGAGCAGAAGGTGTCGAGGAGCTGAGGAAAATGCTGATTGACCTGTTTCAAAAGAATAGTGTGGAACCCGGCGGAAAAAGAAAATAGCGGGTGCAAATCCAGCGTGTGTGTATGTTGTTTTGCCTGTTCAGAGAGCAGACGTGCCCAGGGAAGTGTGATCTGGAGAATGGCAGTGCCTGCCCTTGACTGAGGAGGTGGAACTGGGCTTGGCATCGGTCCCACAATGGTTTGATTAAGGGGAAAAAAGTGGTAGCTGCTGCGCAGTAAGGGCACCAGTGGACTGATCAAACACAGAGAGGGAAAGTATCTTCAGCAGATGTAAGAGATTCACTTTGCTTTTTGTCCCTGGAGCTTACCTGAGAAAGCCTTGTCTGCCTTAAATCATGAAAAGTATACATGTACATTTGCTAAAAATACTACTCTCTTTAAATTACAGCTTCGTTCTTACTTCAATCTCATTTTTATTGTGTAGCTTTCAAAACAACCCCTTAAGCATGTTTATGCCATAATAAAGGAGAATTAACTTGTGTTCTTGTCTCTCTTCCCAGCATCTACCAGGGAACCTGGAGGAAGGTTCTCTGAGGAGCTGTGGTGAGACCAGATGGCAACAAGGAAAGTGGAGAACTAGGGTTGTTTGGCAGTACAATCTTAAAATAAAGCAATAGTTCATTTTGATATGTTTTTTCAAACTGCACGAAGAAAAAAGTGGTTAATCTGAGTATGTCCAAACCCTGAATTTTGCATTTGATGTAGCGGAGTTCTTTTCTTTTTAAAGGATAGATTGCAAGGAAGTAAACTTGGGTGACTTTCTAGAACATGTTACTTCTTTCTTTTTTTATAGGAAAAAGGAAGGTGGGATTTCCCGAGGTGCCATTCACAAAAATTTATGTTAAATATTTATACATGTTTTAGTTTTCCATTCAGAGTACTGGGTACTTTTAGGGGGGAAAAAAGTCTAGCATGATCCAGACTCGGAAATGTTCTCAGTCAATCTTTGTTCTCAGTCAATCTTACTCATTTCTGCTCATGTAACACGGCATATTATCTTCTTTGCACCCTGAGTCATCTTCATACATCTTAGTGAGATATTTGACAGTTAGCATCATTTTTTTTCCCTTGACAGCTGAATGAGGAATAAGACATTTATCTTGTTTATTATGTTAAATTTATCATTAGGAAGATTCATGTGATATTGATAAAGATGAATGTGAGTTTGTTTATTCTTGTGCTTGATTCTTTTCTTGGCATGGTGGGACCCTATGAGGGCTTGAAAAGGAAAGGAAAATAAGCCTGCAACTGTTTCCTTGATGTCGCAGTTCTAAAGACCACAAAGCTTGTTAGTGCACACTTACGATGTGGCTCACTGCCACTTTCCCTCCTCCTGTAATTGTAGAATAGGGATGACAACATAGGAATTTTATTTCTCGTTTGTGGTAGCTTTCTGCAAGTGCAAGCAGATGCGCTTGTGGTTGTGGTACAATTGGAAAAGAAGACACAATCCTCAGATTAATTAGCAATTTGTAGTCCCTATCATGGTAGAAAATGCAGTTGGTTTTGTGTGATAAAAATCATGACACTGTACTTAGGAAACAGTGCTTCAAACACAGCTGAAGTATTAAGCAAATGCTTGTAGTTATTTTTCTGGGCTCCCCAGGAATGTGTCTTCAGACTGACAAACTCCCCTAAAATTCAGTTTGAGAGTCATACAGTAAGGCAGGGAGGGTGTTTGGCACAGTCAGATCGCAGCAGAGAAGCCCCACGTGGCAGCTGCTCAGGAAGTATTTTTTCCAGTGCCTTGCCAAGGAGCCACAGCCCAAAAGAGAGCCGTGCAGAGCAGAAGGGGAGCAGTCAATTTGCTGGTGAGTAGAAAGCAGGGCTTGGAGAGCTGTGTGGGAGGGCAGCGGCAAACTTCTTCCTATGAGCATGAGACTTAGCAGACCTGTCCCTTGCTTATGCCTAAAAGTTCTGATGTGAGAGAAATATGGATGTGTGCTTCTGCTTCCAACGAAGAAAAGATACGACAGATTTCTGGAGGTTGTTTGTTGCTCCAAAAAGGCAGGGGGAGTTTTGTATAGAAACCAGTTGTACAACTCTGCATGTCGCCACTATTTATGTTTGACTCCAAATACCAGCCTAAAAGGGAAAAGAAAAAATCTCTTCTTGTCTTAAAGTGAGAGGTTTATCTGCTAGCTGAGGTCACCCCGCCAAAAGGAAGAAGGAACAGTATAACATATTTGAAAGGACCAACTCATTTCAAGAAAGCTTGTTTGTAACAAGCAGCACCCAAGTCCAGCAAACCCACCTGAGTGTACCAGGGATTGGCACCATGCATGGAGAGCGGAGCAAACCTCGAAGGAAGCCCATTTCAGAAGCTCTTCCTTTTTTTGCCTGGCTTTGGCTCTGCCAAGTTGTATGTGCCATGATTTCCCCCAGGTGCCAGTGCTGGGGATCATGGTTTCTGACTCTTGTTTTTATTGTAAAGTTATCATCATTGCTTACTCTCAAAGAAGAGCTGTCAATGCACTGCATGCAGTAATGCTCTTAATTCTCCTTGATAGAATATACTTGTCAAGTGCCGATGTTTGAGATCTGTTTCAGCACGGGAAAAGGCTTCAGCTTCAGCTCTGAACATCATCCTGCCAAAGACAAAGGAGCATTTTCCTCCTGACAGATTGTTTCTTCTTGGTTAAGCATCAGGCAGACCCTACCTTGTTCAGTTTACCTCTGAAGAAAAGGCTAGATGGTTTAATTGTAACGTGAGAACGTTAACATTTCTGCAAGTTCACTGAAGGCAGGATGTAACCTAGCAGGAAAGGAACATTTAAATCCATATTCTTGCTGTCCTTTTGAGGAGCAGAAGATTTGGAAAGAAGATTTGAATTAAGGTGAACCCCTAGAATGGCTCTTTTTATAAACTGCGCTGTTCCTCAGGGTTGGCAAACCTCAGGACTTTGAACTAGCCTGGTTGCTGTTGGGGCTGCGCCTTCAGAGCTGAAGGATACAGAGAGCAGGAAAAACTTCTGGCTCTGGTCTGCAGTACAGCTAAAGTTAATTTTGGTCTCCTATTCACATATTGCTAAAGAAATTATTGTCACCACACTCTTCATTCAGATTGTGTAAGGGAAGTTTTCAACTGTCGATCTTTTCTGGTTTTAGGAGAAATTTCAGGGTGACCGTCACACACGAAGATCTTCAGTTGTCAGCGGCGCGGGGATGTTCAGGTGTCGGGCATCCCAGCACAGCTCTCCCGGGCGTTTGAGAGACGATACACCAAGAAACAGCAGTCCTTGCTGGGAATTGCTAGTGCAAGCTTCGCTGCGACTGAGATGACTTTTAATAGGACACAGCAGTGCAGTCGCAGGGGGAGAGAGAGAGAGCGAGCTTAAAATGTTGGGATCTCCTAGGGGATTCGGAAGAATATCTCGTTTTGAGTTTGCATGCTTGTCTAGGTATATGCAAATGCAGCCTCAAGATAATTTTAGTGTGTGCCCCTTTCAGCTGCCAAAATGTTTGATACTGCAGTAGATTCCACAGTCATAAAGCTAAATCTTACATTAATTTCAGACTATAGGAAGCTGAAATCATTAAGTCCTTCCTGAAGACGATGTTGAAATCAAAGGGAAAATGATCATATGCTAATCATTTCACTCTCTTCAGCTCTCAATAAATCTTCAGGATGGTTTTCTGGGGTGAGGAGGTGAGTGTGTGTTTGTGTTGATTCTTTTACTGCAAAGCATTTTGCTTCACTGCGATGGAGCTTTCACAAAAGTTATTTTTAAAAAAATAAATCTGAAATAATTGAAAAAAAAATGTCTAAAAGAATGTTCCCGTTGTTGACTTGAGCTTTCAGACATAAGCACCTTCTAGCCTTAAGGCTGTGGCCTTATTCCAGGTTCTAATAGTGTGGTGTATTATGCCGTAAATTAGACTTTCTCAAAACAGTGTTCTTCTTCCTGGAATGGTTCTAACCTGAGGCTATTCCTTGTTCAGATATTAAGCCCTTTCTCAGAAGCATGATACCAACTGAAATACTTGCAAGACTGGTTAAGATGAGGAAAAAGTGGATGTTTCCCTTTTCTTCTTTTCAGTAGTTTGCCTAGACTGCTTTGGTTTGAAACTCTCCGAAGAAAATTCACTTAGTGTGGAACATGACCCAGCAACATGTTAAAAGTAATGGAAAGTAGAAAAGCTAAGGCCTCCTTGGAATTAAAACTTGCGAGGGAGGTCAAGGACAACAGAAAGGGCTTCTTCAAATACATTGTCGCCAAAACTAACACTAGAGGCAATGCAGGCCCTCTGGTGAACGAGCTGGGTGCCCTGGAGACAGAGGACAGGAAGAAGGCAGAGTTACTGAATGCCTTCTTTGCCTCTGTCTACACTGTTGGAAACTGTCCTCAGGTACCTCAGTCCCCTGAGACCCCAGAGGAAGTCAGGATAAAGGAGGAGTTTGCCCTGATTGAGGAGGACTGGGTTAGGGATCAGTTTGAACACTTGAACATCCATAAATCCATGGGCCCTGATGGGATTCACCCGCAGGCGTTGAGGGAGCTGGCAGGAGTCATTGCTAGG
>NW_009721280.1:0-723 GCF_000703405.1 Apaloderma vittatum
GCCCTTCTGCATCACCGACTTGCGCTCCTCCAGCAAAGCACTCTGGAGAGCATCGCAGGAGTGGGAGAAAGAAAGCAGTAAATCCCATCTGCTGTAGGATTTTTCACCTTTAACCTATCTCTACCACTAAACCCCAAGCAATATCCAGAAGCTGCTTCAAGCCCACGATGCCTGGCATTGAAGAGGGTCCCTTTCAGAGAGCCGACTGAGTAATGACAATCACACCAATACGATTCCATGCCATCCTCAGTTTATTGCTCAGATTAGCCCAATACATATACGGTTAGGCAGTGTTCACACACACCGGGTGCAAGCTATAATAAGCTTTGTTTTCTGTTAATGTTATCAAGCCATGTGGGTGTTAGATGTCCTTGCTGTGGTTAGAACATCCTATCATACGTCCTTGCACATCCAGCACAGTTCTTGCAAAAACAGTTTACTCCCTCTTCAAGAAAACTTCAGGGGCAAGAGCACAACCTGGATTGTCCAAACCTTAAAGGGGTTCCACAAGAAATTCTACTACATATCCCCCTTTTTCTTTTTGGACAATCCACGCTTGATCTATTATCCTTTGCAATTCTTTCTTTAAGCACTCCAAACAATACAACCAATAATTAAACATATCAGTAAACATTTAACTGCTATCATAAAACATTTTAAAATACATCCCAATATAATCAATGTTATCAATATTCCAATCAATAAAACAACTCCATGAATCAT
>NW_009721280.1:1019-1295 GCF_000703405.1 Apaloderma vittatum
TACAAGGGAGTCTCCCGATCTATTTTAGTCCTTAATCACATACTTCTAACAAAGCAAAAAGTAGCTAGCTTCCCCGCCTTGCTTTTAGCCAAAGAAAGATCACTCTGCAGGTTAGTACCAGGATCCTTAACACCTATTATGTGGCTTTAGTTAGACAGTCTCACACAACCAACATAAGCTTCATTGTTAGTCACACACACAGAGGATACATATCAGTACAATAGGTAACACTGAAAACAGTTATGTTTTCTTAGAACTTTCTCTGACAAAGTAGAA
>NW_009721281.1:0-242 GCF_000703405.1 Apaloderma vittatum
TAGTACAGCTGCCAGGAGAATCTGTTCCATGAATTTACCTGGCACAGAGGTAAGGCTGAGTTGTCTGTAGTTTCCCAGGTTGTCTTTGACCATTTTCCAGTCTGTGGGAACCTCACCAGACTGCTAGGACCTCTCCAATATGATGGCTAATGCCCTGGCAACTTCAGCCACCAGTTCCTTCAGGACCCGTGGATGGATCTCATCAGGTCCCATGGACTTGTGCCCCTTCAGGTACTCTAGGG
>NW_009721281.1:502-914 GCF_000703405.1 Apaloderma vittatum
GGGCCAGATTTGACTCTGTCAGGGCCTTACCTTTTCTAACCTGGTCTCTGATTACACGAACAACTTCCTTGTAATCATCCCAGATTTTCAGTCCCTGCTTCCATGCTTTGTGTGTTCCCCTTTTGTTTTTGATTTTTGCCAGGAGTTCTTCCTTTATCCATATAGGTTTCCTGGTGCTTTTTTGCCAGATTTCTTCCTTCTAGGGATGCAATGCCTTTGAGCTTCAAGGACATGATCCTTGAAGGTCAACCAGCATTTTTGGGCTCTCGGTCCCTCCAGGGCTTTATCCCATGGCACACTACCAAGGAGGTTCCTGAAGAGGTGAAAGTCAGCTCTTCTGAAATCAAGGATTTCAAACTTGCTGAACTTCACCCTCTTAGTTGCCCTTAGGATCTCAAGCTCCACCATCTCA
>NW_009721282.1:0-3489 GCF_000703405.1 Apaloderma vittatum
CTCTGGGCCCAGTCATCCAACCAGTATTTTATCCAGTGAAGGCTGTATCCGTCCAAGCCGTGGGCTGCCAGCTTTTCAAGGAAGATGCTGTGGCATACTGTGTCAAATGCTTTGCTGAAGTGAAAGTAGACCACATCCATAGCCTTCCCTTCATCCACTACGCGGTTGACGCAGTCAATAGAAGGAGATGAGATTAGTCAGGCAGTACCTTCGTTGTTGGCTTCGAGTTGGCTGGGCCTGATCCCCTGGCTGTCTTCTACATGCCGCTTGATGGCACTCAGGATGATCTGCTCCATAACCTTGCCAGGCACCGAGGTCAGGCTGACAGGCCTATAGTTCCCTGGATCCTCCTTCTGACCCTTCTTATGGATGGGCATCATGTTGACCAACGTCCGGTGATGTGGGACCTCCCCAGTTAGCCAGGATTGATGATAAATGATAGAGAACGGCTTAGCCAGTTCTTCCACCAGCTCTTTCAGCACTATAGGATGAATCTCATCCGGACCCATGGACTCGTTGGGATCTAACAGGCACAGCAGGTCAGTACTTACCTCCTCCTGGATCACAGGAGGGCTATTCGTTTCCCCATCCCTGTGTACCAACTCAGGAGCCCAGTTGCCCTGAGGACAGACAGTCTTCTTGTTAAAGACTGAGGCAAAGAAGGTATTCAGTTCTTCAGCCTTTTCCTTATCTTCTGTTACTATGTTCCCCTTCCATCTGATAAAGAATGGACATTTTCCCTGACCCTCCTTTGTTATTAATGTATTTATAAAAGCCCTTTTTTTGTTATCCTTTACAGAGATGGCCAGATTAAGTTCTAACTGGGCTTTTGCTTCATTAATTCTCTTCCTGCATGACCTTACATATCCTTAAACACTTCCTGATTCACCTACTCCTTTTTCCAGAGTCGATACACTCTTTTTTTTTTTCCCCTCAGTTCTTGCGAAAGCTCCCTGCTCAACCACGTCAGTCTCCTTCCCCGATGGCTCATTTTATGGCACACAGAGAAGGCTTGCTCCTGTGCCTTCATAATTTCATTCTTAAAGTAAGCCCAGCCTTCCTGGGCCCCTTGGTTTTTAAAGGCTGATTCCCAAGAGATTCTTCAAACCAGCGTCCTGAGTAGTCCAAAGTCATCCCTCTGAAAGTCCAAGATAGAGGTTTTGCTGACGATGCTCCTGACCTTACCGCATATTGAAAATTCTGTCATCATATCTATCACTGTGACCAAGGCGACCTCCAACCACCACATCTTCCATCAGCCCTTCCCTGTTCGTGAACAGTAGGTCTAGCAGGGCACCACTCCTGGTAGACTCACTTACTAGCTGCAACAGGAAGTTGTCATCCATACATTCTAGAAACCTCCTGGGCTTCCCTCTTTCTGCTGGGTTGTACTTTCAGCAGACATCTGGTAAATTGAAGACCCCCATGAGAACCAGGACTAGTGAACGTGACACATCTCTAGATTATTGAAAGAATGCCTTGTCAGTGTCTTTATCCTGGTCAGGTGGTCTATAGCAGACTCCCACTAGGATATCATCATCTTGGTGGGCTCAACATTGAATTCTAGGCATTCAAAGCACTCCTTAACATATAACACTACCCCACCACTTCTCCTTCCTTGCTCATTTCTTCTGAAGAGCCTGTAGCCATTCATTGTGGCACTCCAACTATGCAAATCATCCTACCATGTTTCTCGTGGTTTCCCTGGTGTACAATAGCTTCTAATTCTTCCTGTTTATTTCCCATGCTACAGGCATTGGCATATATGCACTTGAGCCGCAGTACAGACACCACCTCCAACATCAGTACGTCACCCTGAGTCCTATCCCTAAGCGGTCCTGGGTTTGACACATATGACACCATTATCCACCTCAAGTGGGATGGCAGACTGAAGGCCATCCTTAGGCTCATTTCTAGGGAGTCTGGTTTTATCCCTTCCCCTCTTCAAGCCTAGTTTAAAGCCCTCTCAACGAGCCTCGCTAACTCCTGTGCTAGGATCCATTTTGCCCTTTGGGACAGATGTATTCCATCTGTCGCTAGCATACCCGCTGCCATATAAACTTCCCCATGATCAAAGAATGCAAATTTCTAACAGTGACACGAGTGTCTGATCAACATGTGGCTCAGGTGTATTTTCCACCCACTTTCAGTATTTTTCCCTTTAACTAGAGGGATTGATGAAAACACCACCTGCACACCTGATCCATGTCCTAGTCAGCCGAATGCCTTAAAGTCCTTTTTTATTGCCTTTGGACGTCTCTCTACAACTTCATCACTACGAACCTGGACAACTAACAAAGGGTAGTAATCAGAGGGCTGCACTAGACCAGGCAGCTTCGTCTTCACATCCCTGACCTGAGCTCCAGGGAGGCTGGATTGGGTCTGGTCAACAAATAGAATTCTCTGTTCCCTCAGTTCAGGAAGTCTAGCTATCTCAGGTGCAAGAACTGTATTTTAGTTCTCCCCAGTTTGCACACTTAACTCAAAACTATAAAAAGCAAAGATTACCAAAATCTTTTCATGCTAAAGCTATCTTTTCTATTTCTCAGTAATTTTAAAAACTCCCCATATAAAATCCTCATAATTAATATTTTGAGAACAAAATTAGTTCTGGAAAATTTTGTGAAAGTTCTAAATACTATTACTTATTATGATTTATATTATACATCATACTTAATATTACATTATACTTATTATTATATATATCAGAATACATATAGTATACTTTTAGTTCAAGCCTAGACATTTGCCATTACATAACTTTATACATGAAGAAAGCAAACTACATTCACCAGTTTTAAGGTATCCTGCCAAAATGACATCATCACTTCTGGCTTCAAGGGACTCCATTGCTCTGAAGACTTCAGGACTGCAAAAACAAACAGGATAGAGAATTCCCTTGTAAGAAAATAGCAGTTTATCACGATCCATTGTGCTACCAGCAGTCAAGGCTTTATCTATGGCATCAATAAATTTTTTCCTGGGCTGATCCATTGTTCTCTTTCTCTCACACACAGGCTCTGGCACTGTGTAAAATGCTATGCAGAGAAAGAGAGCCACAGATTACCTTTTAATAGGAGGTTGGGTTGTGGTTCTTTGACCTTATGGTTGATAATTTACTACTCTTGCCGCAACTGTAAAGAAATAGGCAAATACAGTCAAAGACTGTAAGTATTCGAACCTTGTGAAATCAACAGAAGTTGAATGTAAACAAACAACAAGAACATGCAATTGCATCCTAGGTCAAAGGGCTTAACTATCTCCAAAATATGCTGATAAATCTGTAATTGCAACACAGAGATTATAAACAAAATATATTAAAACAGAACAATGTGAATTGCAGGCTGGGTCTTAAATGGCACAATCATGTTCTTCACAGGCATTAGTTTTTCAAGTGCTTGCTCTACTGGGATTTTCTGTTGTTACATCACAAAACATTCTCACCAAAATGGGATCAGAATTGTTGGGATAGGGAGAGAAAGTGCTCAG